>NC_136072.1:196172780-196377780 GCF_964261635.1 Lissotriton helveticus
GAGACAAAACAAAACACATTTTTAAACTGATTATTTTTAAACTAAAATGATCAAAATATTTGCTCATTTAATAGGCAGATTCTTACAACGTATTATGGACTGCGCATTTTTCTTCAGAGAAACAGAAACTACACAAACTGATCATCGTGTGCACATTGTCCACGGTGGAAGGATACCTCTCTCACACTAACCCCCCCTCCCCCCCCCCTCCACCCATCATTTTTAATCGAACATCCATAATGTGGTGTCCTTAGGATGACCTTGGTGTCAAGTGGAAAGTATTGAAAGAGTTAGATTGTTCTGCTTATATTTCAGTATCGGTTTTGAAAAACAAATTACAAAAAAAATGTCAGTGACTTCGAAAATAGTTCTGCCCTTATTAGGTGTTGTATGAAAGGGATCTTTTATCTGTGTGCCAGAGCTCATGCAATGAAGGAAAACATACATAGAGTGCTTTGGGTCAACCCCCTGCGGCCATTGTTTGTTAAAAGTGAAGCTGTTGTTTTATTGACGTTAGAGGTTAGTAGACAGTGGGTGGGACGAGTGGATGGAATGAGAAATGACTGAGAAGGGCAGATGGGAAGTAAGTTGATTGATTTTTGAGTCAAGGGTGATTGGATGTACTAATGGGTTAGTGGGCGAATAGAGCTGAGAGGTTATTCATGACTGAGTGGATACATGATTGTAAGGATGAATGGGTGACTGTATGGATAAGTAAGTCAATGGATGAATAGGAAGGTGGGTGAGCGGTGGATGTATAGACAACGAGAGAGTGAGCAGGCGGGATAGGAAGTGGACAGGCAGATGGAAGCATGTGTGGAAAGATACACGGAAGGGTGGACAGATGGCTTGGTAGGTGGGTTGCCGTTTGAGAGGATGAATGGATGCATAGAACCACAAATTGTTGTCGAGAGTAGGTGGCATGTCAAGGAGAAGTATGTGGTTAAAGGCCAGCATTGGTGGTGGATACTGTTGCTAAATGTTGATTGTTAGAGCTGGCATCCTTGGCGTGGTTTTCCCTGACTTTTTTGCTTCCTGACCTCCTGTTTGTTTATTTTTGCTGGCTCTAGGATTCTGGGCACTTTGCCACTTACAACCAATGCTAAAATCATGTATTTAACTGGAGGTTTTACATCTGCATCCGCACCTGCAAAAATGGAGTATGGGCTGGCCAAACTTGAGGGTTATATTGTGGCCCAGCTCAAGGATTTCTTCAAGGACTTTGGGCTTCATGTAAAGAGCATCACCTGGAAGGTGGACCAGAAAAAGACACTTGTAAACTGGTCAGAAGCCCATGCTGCATTACATGAGATTTCAGAGAAGATGAAGAGGAGCTTGATGTGGAGGAGGATTTGGACCAGGGCCCAGAGGAGGCCTTGGACTGCTGCCTGTGGAGGAGGGGGGTAACATACTTCCTGCACTGGTGCCCCTTCCCCCGGCAGGGGGCAGTGTGTTATCCAGAGGCTTCTCCCCAGAGGAGCGGGAGGTCAGGAGGCAGGAGAGAATAGTACAATTGGAGCTTGCCAAGCTAAAGATAGAGGCAGAGCAAAATAATTTGGCCCACATCGAAAGGAAGTTCATGTTGGCTCAAAAGCTGAGTCTAAAGGAACTGGACTTAAAGGCCAAGCAAGTAGAGTCCAGTGGTGGCACCAATTCTTCAGTGCCCTCTGACAGGAGGGTCCACATACTTAATGGTTTTGGTGTCTGACTTTGTGGTGGGGGACGAAATAGATTGATGGTTTGAGGCCAATGACACTGCTCTACAGAGGCACAAGGTCCCTGAGGAGGTTTGGGGAGCTAGTCTGTAGAGGCACATTCCTAGTGAGTGGAGGGACACCCTGCTTGCCCTAAATGGGGTGAGAAGAAGTGGTGTGCTGACAGTAAGTCTGCAGGGAAGGCACCCCTGTAGTCTTTTGAGTGTCAGCAGGAAGGGCACTTCAAGGGAGATGCCATGTGTCCCAAATGGGCACAGCTTCCCATCAGTGGACTGTGATTGGGGTTGTCTAGTGTGGTACTTGGAGAGGAGATGTCCTCAGAAAGTTTGAGGGACACTGCAAAGGTTACCCCAGTGTTCCTGGATAACAGACATGGTGCAGAGAACCCACACACCTGACATTACTAGAAAGTAGGTAAAGTGGGACACCATCAAAAGGCAAATTATGGAGGCTCTGAGAGACACAGGAGCCAGCATGACAACCCTCAGGTGTCATCTAGTGTCTTCAGAGCAGGTATTTCCTAATGCGTTCACCAGGTGGTTGCAGCTGACAACAGTGCGAGCCACTACCCAGTGGCTCTGGTTCCCTTTGAATGGGGGAGGGTCTCAGCTCTGCTTATGTTAGTTGTGTGTCAATACATCCCTGTGGATTGTCTGCTGGGTAAGGACCTGGACCATAAAAGAGGTGGCGCTCAGGTCCCACGTGGAAATATTAGGGTTTCAGGAGTAGATGTGCTATACCACACGGTCCATGGCAACCAGTCAGGTTGATCAGGAGGACCTGGAGCTTGGAAGTATGTCCCGCCCCTCTGTCAAGAAGAGAAAGGACGAGGGGCATGGGAATTCCCATGGTCTGGGAGGAGGCTGACCCTGAGGGGGTTCTGCACTTACAGGGAAGGAGGTGGCCAAACTGGGGAACCTGTCTGACCTGACCAATTGGCAGCAGGAAGGGGTTTCCACCAGAGAGGAGTTCTGCAGGGCACAGAACTAAAGCCCTCCTCTTAAGGGTCTGCTGCAGCAGGCCGAGTTCCAGGCAACTGGTGAACCTCTGATTAGCACCTGATTTATTGGGGGAATGGTCTCCGGTATGATGAGCATAAGGTTCCTGAGCCTGGTTCAACACATTTGTTGGTGGTCCCCCAGTGCTACAGGATCTTTCTACTGGATCTGGCTCAAGCTGTGCCACTGGCAGGTAATTTAGGACAAGACAAGACCTCTGACAAGATTGTTACCCACTTCTACTGGCATCAGATGAGGAAGGCCTCAGATGTGACAAGACAGGGGGAAGTAAAAGACCCCTGTAGAACCTTTTGGGCATTAGCATCATTGTGCCCATGGAGCCCAAGACAGGCATGGGCAACAGATTCATTCTTGTTTTGATAGACCATGCCACCCAGTACACGGAAGTTATCCCCTTGAGGACAGTGACTGCACCCGTCATGGCCATGGCACTGATTGGGGATCTTTATCCGTGTGGTTTTCCCCCAGGAAGTGGTATCTGACCAAGGTGTCTTACTATATGAAGGCCATGTGGAAAGAGCGCGGAGTGATTCACAAGTTCACCACTCCTTACCACCCCAAAGCAATGGGTTGGTTGAATTGTTCATCTGAAATCTGAAAGGCGTGATTATGGGTCTGCTAGACACCATGAGGCAGATGTGGGATGTCATTTTGCCATGCCTTCTGCTTACATACAGGGAGGTACTGTAGAAGGGTATTTGTTACAGCCCCTTTGAGCTTCTGTATGGGCTCCCTGTGAGTGGGAGAGCTGCCCAGGTTGTGGTCAGCTGCATATTGGCCCTTTATAACCAACTGCTCACTTCCAGAAGCTCCCTCAGGAGAATCTCAAGCTAGTCAGAAGGACATGAAACACTGGTATGACCAGAATGCCACTCTGGTTGAGATTCAACCTGGCCAAAAAAATTGAGGAATGGAGCCCTCTGCTCTGCAAGACCACTGGTCTAGATGCTATGAGGTAAAGGAATGCTAGAGGGATGTCACCTACTTGGTGGACCTCAAGACTCCTAGGAACCCTTTGATGATCCTGCATGCAAATTGTCTCAACCCCCACTTTGAGAGGTCTGAGATTACCATGCTTCTGGTTACTGATCAATCAATCAATCACTTATTTGTAGACCGCGGTAATCACCTGTGAGGGTCTCAAGGCGCTGAGCGGGGGTGAGGGTGCAGCTACTGCTCGAACAGCCAGGTCTTGAGAAGTCTCCTGAAGGTTAGCAGGTCCTGGGTCTGTTGCAGCTGATGATGGGGTGGAATAGGAATGTGAACCTCTCCCCGACCTCCTATCTTCCAAAGAGCAGGTTTGGTCAGTGGAGGGTGTCAGTCTCTCCTTTACACTGACCCCAGATCAACAGAGAGACTACCGGCAGTTGTTGGGGCCATTTGCCTCTCTTGTCCCACTTACCCCATGGCTCATTACATGGTGCACCCATGATATTGACACTAGGGTCAGCAACACCTGTGAAAACTACAATTTACAGGTTGTCTGATTAAGTGAGGGCAAACAGTAAGGAGGAGGTCTACAAAATGTTAGCATTGGGGATTATTGAGCCTTCAAACAGTCCTTGGTCTAGCCCAGTAGTGCTAATCCCCAAAGCTGCCCCTCCAAGTGTCACACCTGAACTTCGGCACTGTGTGGACTACTGTGGGCTCAATGCTGTTGCTAGCACTGACGCGTGTCCTTCATCCTCAGAGCTGATGAACTCATAGGTAGGTTTGGGTCTGCCAAGTTTCTCAGCATGTTTGACCAAATGTCTGGGTAATGGCAGATTGCCTGGACTCAGGGGGAAAAAGAGAGGTCAGCGTTCACCACACCCGTAGGGCTCTTTCAGTTCTGGGTCATGCCCTTTGGGTTAAAAACTCCCTCTGCCACCTTTCAGAGGTTGGTCAACCAGCTCCTGGCTGGGTTGTAGAACTTCAGTGCTACCCACTTAGACAACCTTGAGGTCTGCCTGTGTCACCTCAAGGAAATGCTGCAGGCTCTGCAGAGGGCAGGCCAGACTATCAAGGCCAGTAAGTGCCAGATAGGGAGGGTTTGTGGTCTACTTGGGTCACCAAGTGAAAGGTGGCAAGGTGCAGCCCCTCCAGGCCAAGATTGAGACAATTCTGGCTTGGGAAACCCACAAGACCCAGACAGAGGTGAGAGACTTTTTAAGACTCACTGGTTACTACAGAAGATTTGTCAAGGGGTTTTGTACCATTGTTGCCCCCTTTACAGAGCTGACTTCCAGAAAACAGCCTTGACGGGTGATCTGGACAGAGGCATGCCAGAAAGCCTTTGACGCTCTGAAGAAGGCCGTGTACACAGCACCCATGCTTAAGTCCCTGACTTCTCCTAGGACTTTATCGTTCAGACAGATGACTCAGAGCATGGTGTAGTGGCTGTGCTCTCATAGCTAAATAAAGAGTACCTAGACTAACCTGTAGCCTTCATCAGTAGGAGGCTACTTTACAGGAAAAAAGGTGGGGTGCAATAGAAAGGGAAGCCTTTGCTGTGGTCTGGGCACTGATGATGCTAAGGCCTTACCTGTTTGACACTCGCTTCCGAGTTCAGACAGACCTCAGGCCCCTCAGATGGTTAATGCAGATGAGGGGTGAGAATCCCAAACTGTTGAAGTGGCCCATCTCCCTACAGGGAATGGACGTTACGGTGGAACACCATCCTGGAACAGACCACGGCAAGGCTGATGGTCGATCCAGGTTTTTCCTCCTTAGTGACGAGAACTACTAAGGGGTTGGGTAACTCTCTCCACTTTCAGCTGTGGAGGGCACGTGTTAGGTCTGTCATCTTTGGTGTGGTTTCCCCTGACTTTTTTTATTTCTGACCTAACTCCTCTTTTGCTGACATATTTTGCTGGCTCTAGGATTCTGAGCACTGCTGACCAGTGATAAAGTGCAGGTGCTCTTACTCTAAAACAAAGTAACTTTAGCTTATCAACAATTAGCATATTTAATTTACTTTTACGTCCCTAGTAAAGTGCACTATACATGCCCAGGGCCTGCAAATTAAATGTTGCTTGAGAGCCTGCAGCACTGATTGTGCCACACACTCAAGTAGCCCTTTAAACATGTCTCAGGCCTGCTATTTCAGAGCTTGCATGTGCAATTTTAAACCGCCATTTCCACCTGGCAAGTTAACCCTTCTGCGAGGCCCAAACTTTCCTTTTATTCATATACGTCACCCCTAATGTAGGCCTTGGACAGCCCCATGGGTGGGGTGCAGTGTATTAAAAAACACTGGACATGTATTTTTAGATTTTACATGTCCAAGTAGTGAAAATCCCTTAAATGCATTTTTCACTCCTGCAAGGACTAGCTCTCCCATAGGTTAACATTGGGATTACATTTTACAAGTGTAATTTCCAATTGGGAGACAATTGATATTTTGAGTTTGGGGTCTCTGGACTCACAATTTAAAATGATAACTTATGGAGAAATCAAATTTTAAGTTGCAATTCTGAAAATGTCACTTTTAGAAAGTTGGCATTTTCTTACTTTAACCATTCTGTGCCTTCTGCCTGTCTCTGAATACAATCTGGGGTGATTGACAGCTGGGCTTTGCGCATTCCGTCCAGACAGCTGCGCACAAATGGGAACTTAGGTGTGACTGATGGGCCATCAACATGCTGATGGGCCATCCTTGGCAGGATGGGAGGGCACAACTGGATATAAGTATTGGGCCTCAGACACCACCACTTCACTACTATGCTTGCCCTGCTGCCCTCCTTATCTGGGAGTGAGAAGGACTGGACCTGCACCTCTACACCCCAGAATCAGAGTGACTCCAAGGGCTTGCCTCCTGTTCTGAAGTCTCAGGGACATCAAAGACTCCCAACAACCCTGCTACAGCACCTGGATTCTGCCAACTGTGAGTTCTTCCATGCCAACTGGTGCCTATCCAGTCCTCAGCCTTTGGAAGTGGGTTTTCTGTGCGGTTTTCATCAAAATACTAGCATCGCCGTCATTGCGCCAGTTGGTACCGACCCAACTCCCCTCGACGCCAGTGTATTGCCGCTGCCGCCAAGGACGAGGACATCACATCACCGGTTACATGACTCTATTACAACACATCGTCTACATCCAGGGCTGCTCAATGACAAAGCCTCTCTGAGTGAGCGGCTCAATGATGACACATCACCAACATATCCTAAGACTTTTAACCGATGTATTACAACCCTGCTCCTCGCATCTCACCCTCGATGTTGACACATCCTCCAACCAAGGCACTTTTTCAGCGGGACAAGGTTGGTACCTCTGCCAACTAGAGGCCCAATGTGACAAATAATAAACACCAATACGCACACATGCCTTATGATGCATACCCATGTGTGCATCATGATGTGTGTATACATACATGGATGCACTTGTGCATGAGTGCATCGCAAAATAGGCGCCTCAATGAATTGTGACACTTGAGTGCACATGTGTCGTGATGAAGGTAGCCATTTTTAACTTATTGTTTTAACATGGCAGACAGCAACATTAGAAGGGTAAGTTAAAATGGAAGACAATGAAAAATAAGTGTGTAAGAAGAACAAAAAGAGATGCAAGTGGATCTTCAGCACTTTCCAGCTGCCGGGCCATCTAACAATAAATAAATGAATTAATGAAGATACATTGAACATGAGAAGAGAGATGAGCAGCAGAAAGGGAAGTGGGTGAGGAGGTAGTGTAGGGAAGAGGACTGAAAAGAGAGCGCACTTGGGATGGACATGAAAAACCAAGGGGAGGGACCAAGGAAACCCATGAACTTAGGGGTGCCCTTAAGTATACAGAGGAAGGATACAACGAATCCAGTTGGAACATTGTGAGACGTAAATGCAAAAACAACAGTTGATGGACAGAATGCAGAACAATGTCATACATTCACCCCTGTACAGAGATCTGGGCCTAAATCCATCTTTTTTTGCACTCCACACCACCCCAGTTCAGACATGGCCATATGCAAATCAGCCTATTCAAGAACTTTATTCGGTTAAAGTTAATAACCATAAAAGCATACAGCATAAAATTTCATTTACAATATAGTTTTACACATAATTCCCTATCCAAATCAGGTTTCCTTGTGAAGAAACAATAAAAATCAATCCAACAAAAGAGATTTAACAATTTAAGAACAATAAGAAGTGTAAAAAGCAAGTAAAGCTATAATTGATCTATGTAAAAAAAAGAATACTTGGCAACATCAGTTAGAATTCGAATTCATTGGATTTGGCATCGCCATGGAGTACTTCATACGGGAAAAAGTGACTGTGCTTTATGGACGGTAATTAGGACGATATCCTTATCCTATCAGTTCAGCATGGGTAAACTATAGAGTAAGTCATAACGGTTGAAGGTAGGTATCCTGTAACTACTCGGTAAGGGACCTCTCCCACCCTTCAAGTAGTTTTTCTCTACACTCCATCTTGGGGGTGGCAGATAAGCGAATCTGGGATAAAAATCGCACAGTTCCCTTGTTGCTATTGGCCCATCTCCTGTTTGTGGCTGCCACCTACGAAGAAATGGGACGACCTGGTTATCCCTGAAATTTACAATTACCAGGTCTCCAGCTGAGTCCTTGGGACGGGATCCTACCCACCCCACCCTTCTGACATTTAGGATACTACCATCAATATGTGGTGGAAGGGGTCTATTTTTGGTGAACCAAAATGATACCTTATTTTTAAGGTCCTGGTAGCCCTCAACTTTCCCGATAGTAAGCTTGGGCACTCCCGAAAGGACACACACAAAAGGAGCTGCCTCTGGAGGTAGGTTTATACAATTAGTTTTTCTTTGCATATTGCCCTGATTGGCAAATGACCCCTCAGAAGACGTAGCTACGTTAATCAGTCCTGCTCTAGGAGCAGAACTCTGTACTTTTGGTGATTCTTTGAGTACTTCCTTGGCTTTTAAAGCCAATAAACTAGTAGCGACTGGTCGGTATTGGGCCATTTTGCTAGGCATATTGGAGGCAGCTAAGTTCTGAGTTTGCTTGTGCCCAGACATTCTATTTGTGGGCATGTTTGCCTTGATGGATTCTTCTATCCTCGTGACCTTTTCCCCTATTCTATCCATCCTTACTATCAGTGGGGATATTAAGGTTTTAACCAGTTCTTCAAGCTGGGCCAATAGTTCGTGTAGTAAAATAGATACAGGAGTCTCCAATGTTGGACATGCCTTGGGTATTTCTGGAGTGGTGGCAATGACCCGTGGGGGACTTGGGTTTATTTTCTGCTGTTTCGCTAGCCTCCCTATATCTTCCGCTCCTTTACGCTTTCTGTTGGCAAGAGGGTCCTGGGGGGGTACTATCGGTTGATTGTTAACTTTGTCTGTTATTGGGAGGTGGGGTTCCAGAGGACTTTTATTTAGGCGGGGTGATACTCTAAACTGGGGGCTTCTATTCTCCATGGGGCTTGCCGGAAAACCAGGTTGCTCCTTTTCCTGATCTATTGAGATGTACCTGGTGTTACAGATTTCATTTAGTTCTCTCATTAAGGAGGAGTTGGCTAAATCTGTTGGCATCGTGGGGGATCGTATACTGGGTGAAATTTCTGTGGCAAGACTATGTTCTACTCTCTCTATTGCCGATGATACCCTGGTTAGATAGTGGTCCAAAGTCCCCTTAATTGAACCGTTCTGAGACAAAATTTGTTTTACGCCCCCTTTAGAAGGCTTGGTGCTACGAACTATTGAGCAATACACGGCGAAAAAGTCAGGTGAGTATCTTAGTTACCAGTATTTTGTCCCTTTAAGGAAACCAAGAGAGTTCGTGGGTATTCTCTAGGGGCGTATACATTGGGTCATATCCTTTGATCCACAGAACCAAGAGAGGTTGCCCGACCCGACCTCCTCTGGCCTCTGATGGCCACAGATGGCCCGCCCTTTGCCCGGGCTTAGCCCGGCGCCGACCCGCGCACGTCCCGCGTTGCGGGACACCGGATGTGGCTAAATAGACCCGGTGGTGAGGGGGGAGGGGCTGCCGCTCCTGCTCGCGGCTCCGTTCGCTGCTGGGACACCGAGTCCCGATGCCTGCTCCCACTGCAGGTATCCCCAGAGCCTCCTGGTGCCTGCTCCCACTGCAGGTATCCCCAGAGCTGTTCAAAGTTCCCCACGAAGCGTCTCATGCGAAGCGTCTCCCGCGAAGCGGGAGGCGCGAGATGCAAATAAAGTCCCGGTGGTGATGGGGGAGGGGCTGCCGCTCCTGCTCGCGGCTCCGTTCGCTGCTGGGACACCGAGTCCCGATGCCTGCTCCCATTGCAGGTATCCCCAGAGCCTCCTGGTGCCTGCTCCCACTGCAGTTCAAGTTCAAGTTCAAGTTCAAGTTCGGGCATTTATATAGCGCACTACTCACCCAGAGGGTCTCAAGGCGCTTGGGAAGGGGTACATTATTTGTCGAATAGCCAAGTTTTTAGTTCTTTCCTGAAGGAGATGTGGTTATGAGTAAGGCGGAGGCTAGTGGGGAGTGAGTTCCAGGTCTTGGCCGCCAGGAAGGAGAAGGATCTTCCTCCCATGGTGGATTTTCGGATGCGCGGGACTGCGGCGAGGGCTTGATTGGAAGATCTTAGTTGGCGGGTGGGTTTGTAGAAGGACAGTCGAGTGTTGAGGCATTCGGGACCTAGATTGTAGAGGGCCTTGTGTGCGTGGGTGAGAAGACGGAATGTAATTCTTTTGTTGACGGGAAGCCAGTGGAGGTCTTTTAGGTGTCCGGTGATGTGATCTTGGCGAGGGATGTCCAATATGAGTCTCGCTGATGCGTTTTAGATGCGTTGGAGTTTTTTCTGTAATTTAGCTTTGATTCCGGCGTATAGTGTGTTACCATAGTCCAGTCGACTCGTGACCAGTGCGTGGGTGACAGTCTTTCTTGTCTCGAGGGGGATCCAGCGGAAGATCTTTTTAAGAATACGAAGTACGTTGAAGCAGGAGGATGAGACTGCGTTGACTTGTCTGGACATCGAGAGAGAGGAGTCTAGGATGAATCCGAGGTTACGTGCATGGTCTGTGGGTGTGGGTGCTGCGCCCAGAGCGGAAGGCCACCATGAGTCGTCCCAGGCAGAGGGGGAAGATCCTAGGATGAGCACCTCCGTTTTGTCTGAGTTGAGTTTTAGGCGGCTATGTTTCATCCATTCGGCTACTTCTTTCATGCCTTCGTGAAGATTGGTTTTGGCGGTGTTGGGGTCTTTGGTGAGGGAAAGGATTAGTTGGGTGTCGTCGGCGTAAGAGATGATGTTGAGGTTGTGTTGGCGCACGATGGATGCGAGTGGGCTCATGTAAACGTTGAAGAGGGTGGGACTGAGTGAGGATCCCTGTGGTACTCCACAGATGACTTCAGTGGCCTCAGAGTTGAATGGGGGAAGTCGGACTCTCTGAGTTCTTCCAGCTAGGAACGAGGTGATCCACTCCAAGGCTTTTCCCTGTATGCTGATGTTGCTGAGGCGTTGTAGGAGGGTGCTGTGGCAGACTGTGTCGAAAGCGGCGGAGAGGTCGAGTAGAATGAGGGCCGCTGTTTCTCCGTTATCCAGAAGTGTTCGGATGTCGTCAGTAGCTGCAATGAGGGCAGTTTCGGTGCTGTGTTTGTCTCGAAATCCGGACTGAGAGGGATCGAGGCAGTTGTTGGATTCAAGGAAGGCAGCGAGCTGAGTGTTGACGGCTTTCTCAATGACTTTGGCCGGGAATGGGAGGAGGGATATGGGTCGATAGTTTTTAAGTTCAGAGGGGTCCGCTGTGGGTTTCTTCAAAAGGGCGCTGAGTTCGGCGTGTTTCCAGCTTTCTGGGAAGGTGGCAGAGTTGAACGAGCAGTTGATGACATTACGGAGATGGGGTGCAATGATGGAGTCAGCTTTGTTGAAGATGTGGTGGGGGCAGGGGTCGGTTGGCGAGCCAGAGTGGATTGAGTTCATAAGGCGGATGGTGTCTTCTGTGGTGATTGGGTTCCAGGCACTAAGGTTGTTAGTTGGCGGAGTGGGATCTGAGCGGGGTGGGGAGGGTTGATCGCTGGGAGAGTTCTCGAAACTGTTGTGGATGTCGGCAATTTTGTTGTAGAAGAAGGAGGATAACGCATCGCAGAGGTCTTGGGAGGGAGTGATGTCGTTAGATGCTGCGGTGGGGTTGGTGAATTCTTTGACGATGTTGAAGAGTTCCTTGCTGTTGTGAGTGTTGTTGTCGAGACGAACCTTGAATGCTGATTTCTTGGCGGATCGGATCAGTTGGTGGTGTTTGCGGGTGGCTGCCTTAAGGGTGGCCATGTTGTCGGTGGTTGGGTATTTTCTCAATTTTTTCTCCAGGGTGCGGCAGAGCTTCTTGGATTTTTTAAGGTCATCATTGAACCAGGGAGCCTTTTTGCTGGCTGATTTGATCTGGTGCTTTTTCAGGGGTGCTAGTTCGTCGGCACTGTGGGTGATCCATTGTGTGAGTTTGATGGCCGCTTGGTTTGGGTCCAATGAGAGGGTGGGAGGGTTTTGGTTGAGTGATGTGAGGAGTTGGTCGGAGGTGATTTTGTTCCAGTTTCTCCGAGGAATAGGTTGTGGGCGGTTGCGGGACAGGGTGGTTTTGTAGCTGAAGTGAACACAGCTGTGGTCCGTCCAATGGAGAGCTGAGGTGCGGTCGAAGGAGATGTGCTTGTTGTAGGTGAAGATAGGGTCGAGCGTGTGTCCGGCTACATGGGTGGGGGTGTCAACAAGTTGTTTGAGTCCGAGATTGGCCAGGTTGTCCAGAAGGGTGGAGGTGTTGCTGTTGTGTTTGTTTTCAAGGTGGTAGTTGAGGTCTCCTAATAGAATGTAGTTCTCGGAGGCGAGGGCATGTGGGCTGACGAAGTCCGTGATGTCATCGCTGAATTGAGTGCGGGTGCCTGGAGGCCTGTAGATGAGGGTGCCTCTAAGTGTCGTCCTAGGGTCGGTGTGGATTTGAAAATGGAGATGTTCAGCTGTTGCAAGATTATCGTCGGAGCTGGTCGTGATTTTGATGGTGTTCTTATGGACGATGGCGATGCCTCCTCCTGTTTGATTGGTGCGGTCTTTTCGGATAATCTTGTAAGCGTCCGGTATGGCTATGGCGATGTCGGGTGCTGATGATGTGTTCATCCATGTTTCTGTAAGGAAGGCAATGTCCGGTGACGCAGTGTCGAGTAGGTCCCAGAGTTCAGTAGCGTGTCTGTGAACCGAGCGGGTGTTAATCAGGATGCACTTCAGGCGGTTAGAGTCGGTGCTGTGTATGGGGGAAGGGGATTTGGTGAGGGTCCTGAAGCAGTTGAACTTGCATGAGAGGCAGGCGAATGGGCCGTGGGTACGTCCTGGTATGGCTTCGCAGCATAGTGGTGTGCGACCGGGGTTGAGGGCGAGGAGAGTTGCTGCACCATAAGTGACTCTAGTGGGTTGCGAGCGGCGGGGGCCAGGGGGACTGGCGCTGGGCGCGGTCCAGGCGCGGACGGGCGTAGACGGGCTTACCTTTGGCGCACCTTCGGCGCGCATGGGGCGCGACCGCTGCACGTGGACGCTGCGCACGAATGCATTGGTCATATGTGGATAGTGGGAGGGGAGGGGAGAGGGAGGGTCAGCTGGGAGGCGGGTCGGGCTGTGGAGGGCGGGCTCTGCGGCACAACAACAGGTAAAATGGCCGCGAAATACGAAAGTGGAGATAGGCTGGGCACAGAGTTAATTTATGTCTGGGACAATCTGTCTTGCAAGTGTGATTCTAATCGACAGAAACTGCAGGCAATATGCCTTTGAGTTACGCTGCACAAATAGCGCTACAGCTGCGGATGCGCGATTAATACCACAGTGCTACAAAACCCTGTAAGCTCTGTAAGTATTCCAGAGCTACAATGGTTACACGCGCTATAGCGTTAAACAATGAAGGAGCCAGCAAATTGAAATCAGCAGTTTAGTTTCGCAGTGCTACAAGTCCTGAAAGCGCTAAAAGTATTTCAGAGCTGCAATGGTTAAGCGCGCTGTAGCGTTAAACAATGAAGGAGCCAGCAACTTGAAATCAGCAGTTTACTTTCACAGTGCTACAAGTCCTGAAAGCGCTAAAAGTATTTCAGAGCTGCAATGGTTAAGCGCGCTGTAGCGTTAAACAATGAAGGAGCCAGCAACTTGAAATCAGCAGTTTACTTTCACAGTGCTACAAGACCTGAAAGCGCTAAAAGTATTTCAGAGCTGCAATGGTTAAGCGCGCTGTAGCGTTAAACAATGAAGGAAGGTATCCCCAGAGCTGTTCAAAGTTCCCCACGAAGCGTCTCCCGCGAAGCGGGAGGCGCGAGATGCAAATAAAGTCCCGGTGGTGAGGGGGGAGGGGCTGCCGCTCCTGCTCGCGGCTCCGTTCGCTGCTGGGACACCGAGTCCCGATGCCTGCTCCCACTGCAGGTATCCCCAGAGCCTCCTGGTGCCTGCTCCCACTGCAGGTATCCCCAGAGCTGTTCAAAGTTCCCCACGAAGCGTCTCCCGCGAAGCGGGAGGCGCGAGATGCAAATAAAGTCCCGGTGGTGAGGGGGGAGGGGCTGCCGCTCCTGCTCGCGGCTCCGTTCGCTGCTGGGACACCGAGTCCCGATGCCTGCTCCCACTGCAGGTATCCCCAGAGCCTCCTGGTGCCTGCTCCCACTGCAGGTATCCCCAGAGCTGTTCAAAGTTCCCCACGAAGCGTCTCCCGTGAAGCGGGAGGCGCGAGATGCAAATAAAGTCCCGGTGGTGAGAGGGGAGGGCCTGTCGCTCCTGCTCGCGGCTCCGTTCGCTGCTGGGACACCGAGTCCCGATGCCTGCTCCCACTGCAGGTATCCCCAGAGCCTCCTGGTGCCTGCTCCCACTGCAGGTATCCCCAGAGCTGTTCAAAGTTCCCCACGAATCAGCCTTGACCCTGTGCCTCATGGTAACAGTCCAGCCCGAACTGCCAAGCCATGTCTTTCCTGGACCGGAATCAAGCATCCTAGGACCGGTTTCTGGCTATCAGCTGTCTTCAGCCAGGATAGCTTGACTCCAGTGGTGTGGAGAGCATGGGACTCACGTCTGAGCATACCCATCCCACTCTGGGGCTCCTTGGTGTGACAAACACGAGAATAGAGAGAAAAGCCATGAAATCAAGAGGAGACAAGAATTATAGACAACAAAGGCAATTCATTATGAGCAAAGGGGTAGCCCAAAGCCCTCTCTAATTACATGCTATGTATTTAAGCAACAGTTGTAAAGTATCTTGTCTCCATGACGAAATACTTTTTTGCACTTCAAGTACATAGACTTTGCTCAGGTAGTTGCTAAATAGGTTCCACACTTTAGTAGCAATGTAGGGGATGACTTGACTGCTGTATCTGGTTTTCCATATGCTTAGCATGTGTGCAAGTATGACCCAGGATGAGCAGATGTGTCTAGAAGGTTTAAAAAAGCAGAAGCAATTGCCTTGAAATTGTGGGCGGGGAGTTTGAATTGTGCACAAATGATTAGCAGCCTTCTGGTGAATTGTGTTTGTTGAACCCGGCATAGAGGGTCCAGCTTGCATGTGACCCAAGCATGCATGTTGGTTTTCCGGCTGCTTATTAGAAGCCTGTTTCTGATTGTCAGAGTATGCACCTAGGATCATGACTGATTTGTATATGGCTGTGTCCAAACTGCAATGGCAGAGTGAGCAAAATACAATGGATTTAGGCCCAGATCTCTGTACTGGGGGTGATGGTTTACTATTGTTCTGCATTTCATCCATCAATTGTTTACTTTGCATTTGCAAGCCCAAGTGGAATGGGTATGCCCAGACATGGGTCCCGTACTTGCCATGCTACTTGAGTCAAGCTAGCCTGGCTAATGAGGGGTACTTCCCCCAAACCAGTCCCAGGATGCTTGTTTCCGTTCCCGGGAAGACCTGGCCTGGCAGTTCTGGCTGCCCTGTTCCCATGGGGAGCAGGGTCAAGACTAAATTGCATATAGCTGGGTCAAAACTGTAATGGCAATGTGAGCAAACAAACAATGAATTCAGGCACAGATCTCTGTACTGGGGTTAAATGTTCGACATTGTTCAGCATTCCTTCTATCAATTGTTCTTTTTGCATATGCACCCGGCTGAACAACCAGGAATCACCACTCTAGTCAGGGTAAGCTAGGCACACACTAACAGATAATCTGTGCTCACCCTTTGGTAGCTTGGCACAAAGCAGTTAGGCTTTTCTAAAGAGGCAATGTGTAAAGTATGTGTGCAATACACATAATGCACACACACATGCATACACACACAGTAACATAATGAAAACACCATAAATAAATTCCATACAGGGTTAGAAAAATAATGTATAATTTTATGAGTAAAACATGACCAAAACAACAAAATAATCCAATGAACAGACCTGGAGTTATGAACTTTTAAGATTAAATCAAATTATAGTGCTGAGATTCATAAAGAGCCAACTGGGGACATTTGGTTGCGCTAGACTTGGGGTGAATCCAAAGTTGAGGGAGACTGTGAGAAAAGGCAGGCCAGCTACATGACTCACGCAGGTGGCACTGAAAAAGTACCTTGGATAGAAGAAGTGTCTGCGTCGAAGACTTGATGCGAGGAGCAGAAGATGTGAGGCATTGTCATTGATCCCATGAATGCAGGCAATGCATTGGTTCCGATCTGTACAGTCGATGAAGGCTTTGTCGATGAACCCCATTACGATGCAGGCGATGCGCAGTTGAGCTGAGCAGATAGTAGGCATTGAGCCTCATAGTATGTTGATTCGATGTTGTCAAGCAACAGTAATGTCAGCATCAAAGGGCAATGTGTCAGTTCCGATTGGCACAAAGTCATCAATGCGTCTGTTGTCATTGATCAGCACAGAAGAAATCACTTTGAAAGGGCCCAGGACTGGATTTGCACTAGTAGGCAGGGCAGTACAAACATATGGCAGTGCCAACGTTCTGCTGCAGGGTTAAAGGAAGTTTGATGGCCCTGAGAATTCAAAACAGGGGGCAAGCCAGCAAGCCGTTGGAATCATCTTGGGTTCAAGTGAGATGGGTCCAGTCTGTGTCCTCAGCTGGGTAGAGATCAGCAAGAAGAAGGGCAACACAGCACAGCAGAAAAATAGTTCTCCCGGAGCTGCAGTCAAGCAGAGTGGTAATCATTGTAGCACAGCAGTCTTTACTCCTGGCAGAGTTATCCACAGGTCCAGTAGTGTACTGTCTTGGGAGAGTCAGAGCCCAAGTACTAATAACCAGTTGTGCCTTTTAAGTGGGGGTGACTTCAGAGAAGGGTCTTTGAAGTGCTCACAGGCCCCTACTTTCTAGCACTGGCTCCAGAGTATCAGTAGAGGGTAATCTGCCCTTTGTATGGGAAACAGGATTCTGCATCTTCAGGTGCAAGTGTCATCTTCCCCTCTCTTCCTGCCCATGAAGAGCTATCAGAATGCAGATGAATTCAGATGAGTTTTCTGACCCACCTACCCATCCTGTTTTTGTGGTTGTCTAGGGGGAATGCACAAAGTGTAGCTGTCACTCACCCCAGGCGTGTATTGGAGACAGGCTGCAGGCACACACAGAGCAGTAAGAGCAGAGAAATGCCCACTTTCTAAAATAGTAATGGTAAATCCAATTGCACCAGTAAAGATGATTTATCATTACCATTCCAAAGATATAAAACCTGATGCAGCTACTCCTTTCTAATCAGGAATTACAGTTCAAAAGTGTATTAAGGAATTCTCAATGCTAACCTACTAGAGGAGTAGTCCTCACAGTAGTAAACTACAAATTTTGGTGTTTGTCACTACTAGGACATGCAAAGATTACCAGTACATGTTCTACCTTTCACTTACACAGTACCCTGCCCTATGGGCTACCTAGGGCCTACTTTAGGAGGAGGGTTTAAGGCTTGGCCAAGGGTTTTAAATACCAAGTCAAAGGGGCAGTAAAGTGCACATGCAGGCCCTGCAGTGGCAGGCCTGAGACATGTTTGAAATGCTACTTGTGTGGGTGGTACAATCAGTGCTGCTGGCACACTAGTAGCTTTTAATTTGCAGGCTTTGGGTGGATGACACTTTACAATGGACTTACAAGTAAACTAAATAAGCCAATGGTGTATACACCAGTGTTACCATGTTTAAGGGAGAAGCATGTGCACTTTACCACTGGTCAACAGTGGTAAAGTGCTCAGAGTCCTATGGCCAGCAAAAAGAATCAGCAAAAAGAGGAGGCAAGCAGGCAAAATATTTGGGGGAAGAGCCAGAGGAGGAGTTCACTATTTTATATATCTTGAAATGAAACATTGGAACTCATTACCCGCCAGCCTGAGACTAGATGGCAATTTTACAAGCTTCAGAAAGCAAATGAAAATTTAGCTCTGTTCCTAAAGATATTTAGATAGTCTCACTCCAGCTAGGACTGACAGTAATGGGAAGCTTCCATTGGTTAGCCATGCACTTTACAAGTCATGTGAATAGAATAGAATAGAATAGAACACCACTCTAAGGATGACAGGTCTATCAAAGACATTTCAGAATCTTACTCAGCATCTTTAGGGTATGGAAGCATGATGCTGTGGTGGTATTGACTTGGGAGATCATGTTGAGTTTGCTATTGATGACGACCCTATGGTTCTAGGTGTGGGAGGTGAGGGAGGGTGTCAGTCCTAGCTTTGTTGGCCACAAGGTGGAGTTCAGCATTAGACAAATGGTCTTCATCCAGTAGGTGATTTTATTAAGGCAGGCATTGAACCTGATCAGGGTGCTGGGTGTCTTGTCCCTGAGTGAGAGAATGAGTTGTGTATCGGCGGCTTCGGAAAGGACCTTTATTTTGTGAAAGCTTACAATGCTAGCTAGAGGGATACTGTATGCTTTGAAAGGTCAAACTCAGGGAGGATCCTTGAGGAACTCCACAGATGAGGTTGCAGGTGTCCAAGGTTTACAGTGCAAGCCTGACTGACTGGGTCCTTCCAGTCAGAAAGAACCAAATCTACCAGAGTGCTCGTCCTTGCATTCCCATGTCATGTAGGTGTTGGATGAGGATGGAGCAGGAGACCATACCAAATGCTTTAGGGAGGTCCTGGAGGATGAAAGTCGCTGTGTCTCCTCTGTCCAGAGTCATGTGGATGTTACCCCTTGGTGCCTGCCACATTGTGCAAGTTGGAAAGGGGGTCCCTTGGGTACCCCCACAGGCCAGATTCGGAAGGCCCTGGGTGAAGGGGGGCCAGCTATGGGCCTCCAAAGACAAATTCCAGCAGCAGATTAGTTCCGGAGGAACCGATTCGGAACGGCTGTCCGAGTCGGTCGTCATTATCGCTTGCTCGGAGACCAAGTCCAGAGAGCTGTAGGATTCGGCTCCGAAAGATGCAACCTGTCTGAATGCTTTCGGAATCGATTCTGACAGCCCTAACGTTTTACGAGCATTGTAATTGGTCATTTGGAACTGTGCACGATTCCGTTGGAAACAAGGGTTCTGAATCAGATTCATCAAACCAGAATCCGATTTGGAGCCCTTCCATACGGTATAGTAATCGACCCCTGAGCAGGCACGGCCCCCCACCCTGACCCTCCCCCGCCTGACATCATCGCCCCGGTATAACGCCCTGCACGGGCCGTGCCTGCCCCTGAGTGGTGACAAGGAGTTGGTGGTCATTGAGGTATTCAGTGAGTGAATTGTTGATGATTTTCTCTAAGACATTGGACGGGAATGGTAGCAAGGCGATCAGTCTGTAGTTGGGGAGCATTGATGGGTCTGTGGTCTATGGTCTATTCCTTCAGCAGTAGGAGTGCAATTTTATATTTCCAAGCTTGTTTTTAAGGACGATGGACAATGAAATCAAAGTGAATTATAACAAGAAAATGCTTGAGGTTGTAAAACTAGATTAGCAATGGTGCATCCATTACAATGAGGTAACAGAGGTACAGGAAGCTGCAGTAACAAATTAGCCCAGCCTTAATGTACTATAAAAACAGCAAATTGAAAACAAACGTTCACACTACAGGTAATAGATACAATAATGATTTAAATCAAAATAGCACAAACCCATTGAATATTACACAGGTTGTAACTTACAATAGAGCAAAGTAAGCATGTACCAGCGTTCCTCTGGAAACCAATTGGCAATGAATCAGGACAAAGAAGTATAAACTGGAGCATAAGCGATGCAAAGCATGAGATTGGCCAACCTCACATACTCAAATTGGTTTTCAACCAATTGGCTCCGTTAACATCAAAGTAACTGTACTTCCCAAAAACATTATTATGAAGTTGACTTTACTGTTCCTTTCTCAGTCACCTATAGGGCACAGCAAGTTCAAACTTTTTTAACCTTCAAGGTGTGGCACAGCATGTTGTAGGGGTGGAAAAGACCCGTTTGGAGCAAAACATGTATTGGCTGGGCGAATATAGTTGATGTAGCTCTACATTTTTAAAAGACTGTATGGATATTTTCGATGTATCTTCTCACCACAGAAAAATCCCAACAACTGTTTTTTAAGAAAAAAAATCACTTCTAGATACATCCACCAGATTGTACTACTTTTACTATTTTCCCAGTTATTTACCACTCTGTATGATATTTCAGGAGGTTCTGCTACATTACTTTAAGTTCTTGAGTATCCTTTGCATGAAGCCCTTATCGGCCAAGGAATTAGGTCTTGTCAGTGCAGTCATTATATTGTCAACCCCCTGCATAGTCATGAGGGGGACACCTGCAGATCAGACAACAAAAACATCTTTACCTCAGTTTCTTTCAATCTTATTAAATAAACCAAACCATAAGAAGTCATTTTCAAGGTATTAGATATGACCATAAAACCAAGAAGACATTTTCAGAGATACAGCCTGAAATAAGGAAAAAGCATACAAGTATTTTATTGTTTATCCTGCCAAAATTAGATTGTCTCTTAGTGATATTTCAAAGTCCTGTTCTATTTCAAGTGCGTCTAGTGCCAAAATTGCCTCATGGGGGCGGGGGGGGAGCTTTATTGCGGGCACAGCTAGCCTGTGGAGAACTCACTCCCTCTGATACTCAAGAAGGAAAGCAATCTTCTGGAGTTCCGCAAGCTCTTAAAAACCTGGCTGTTCAAAAGTTAGCCAGAACCCAGCAATCCAGCTGTCTCCTTCTGGTTACCCAACACTGCAGAGCCGCCAGGCCTAGACACACTCGGGTATTAGTTTGCGTTACAAAATAAAATTAATTTCATTTCTTGAAGACCCTTTTGAAGTAACAGGACCCAAAAGGTAATAGAGATGCTGTATTATTCTTCCTAACCTTCTCCTAATTCCTGTCCTATGTTTATCTTGTGTTTATTTATATACTTTGTTGAAGGCTTGATGGCTAAGAGATGTGATTAGTTCGTTTTTTGTTTTTTTAGAATTATCTTCAACAGATAGCATCGCCTAATCACTATTTGGACAGATAGCAGTAATTGAAGTCAAGTGCTTTGTATGAGACTGTGGTAATGGGGAAGATTGAACAGGCTGGATAGTGTTTCTGCTTGTTCCCCCAGGGATTCCTGTATCAAAATGTCTGCTGTTGAAATCATCTGAAAGAATTTCATCTTGTTTGTTTTTAGAAATTAACTAGTTCGTTTTATTCCTCCACCTAACTATTACTTGTTGTGGAATAGTAGTGTGTCAGTATGACTACAAGACTTAACAGTAGTGAGGGTGTATATCAGGCTCCATCCTTGTAGATGTTTGTTACAGGCAATCCCTGGCCAGTGTGTACCTTTTGAAAACGTTATCTCTCAGTATATGCAAAAGTCCCGAATCTTCCAATCACCTGTAGGAATTCTTCAAGAGACAAAACATGGATATAAAGCTGTTGAGGGAGAAACGTTTTTATGTTTTTTTAGATAACCAGTGGTTTAAATAATGGTTTACATTCATGTGTCACACCTGGCATTGCCTCTGGAGTAGACAAGAATCTCGTTGCATTGATGTCTGGAAGTTATTGTGACATTAATATAGTAGACTAAGTTAAAAAGAAAAGAGCGCTACTGGCCCTGATTCATTCAGGGGTAAATGATACCCACATTGTTAATATATATACTTCTACAGGTTATTTGAAGCATTGGTCCAAAGAGTATTAAACATGTGAACAAAGAAAATATTTCAGGGCAATTTTAATCTGCTTATCGACCCCATTTTAAATTGCATGTCTGAAGCCAATACATATTTGCCAAAACTCCAGCAGCTCAGTGTTCCTTGCTAACAAACATAAGACTGACCAGAAACTCCTGTAGTTTTTGGAGGGTTCCTACATAGAGGAAATGTATTCTTCTGCCTAAATAAACATGGCAGGGTGTATCTTTCATTAGTGCACCATTTACAGCGGCCATGAGGCACGGGATAGGGAGGGGACCACTGCACCCCAATTATGGCTGCATTTTACTATCCATCTGCGAGACCGAGTATAAAATGTCCTCGCTTGCATTAAGTACCATGGTGTCCTTGTTAAGTCACTGGACCTTGGCCTTTGCACAAAATAGGTCAGCAAAATATATTCCAGAGTTCTAGTTAATCATGTTCTTTGTTGTAATAGAGTCCTTCAACTTGACCGCGTAAGAGCCCTGAATTGGTGGTTATCTTATAATACCCATTTGCCCACTTAGGTTAAATAACTGTAGCAAAGAGTTGTCCTGCTCTGTAACATATTATATTCCTGAAAGCACAGAAGGACTGAAAATGGTGTTATAGGCTTTCTTTACATGGTGATGTAATTTGGCTTTAGGGTCAATTTATGGATCCTGTTCTTCATGTGTGCACCTGGGCAACCTTTTCCTAAAAGTTGATTGATCCTTTGTCCTCACATGTAAAAAGAACTGAGACAGTGTTGTCCCTCTAGCTTCTCCTATTTCTTTTGATATGGGAGCCCTTATATCACTCTGAAAATGTGATTGCTTGTGGGAGAGTGTGAGTAACATACATTCATTTTCCACGTTCTCACTGCAGGGTACTGATACAGTGAAGTAGAGGGAGATCTGAGTAATGGCATGCAAAGCAACAGAAATGTAAATAAGTGCACCAGGAGTTTTTTTTAAGGACTCTAACATAGGGTTATACACATGAGGGATAGTTCATTTGAGTGTTCATACCTACTATGGTCTTAGTAAATGTTACGTAGGCTCAGCCTGGACCTCAAAAAAAGAATGCAAATTCGGTAATATGCAGTACCGTAAGCATTGGTGGTTCTTAAAAAATAGATCAATGACACAATATTGTGTTAAAAAATGTTTTGTCAAAATATTGTTTGCCGTAATATTGGGTTTCTATACTTATAATTGAAAGTACAAAAACAGGAATGGAATATATTGTGGACAGTAATATCGTCCAAAAACATAAAAAAAATCAAATTTGCAATATATATAGTTTAAAGTAGTAAATGTTAAATGTTAATATATATAAAATTAATATAATGAAAATTAAATAAATTCCACCAGTATTTAACACTATGTATAAATATATATGCAGTTTAATATAGTAAAAATATTTATTTTGCATTATATTTTATATAATATTTTAAATTTGGTACGATAAAACGTCTCCCCCCCACACACACACAGAAATAGAAAACATAAAACATATAAAAAATTAAATGACAAAATACATTAATTAATTCAAATAATTCCCTTTGGATGGAATTGATTTACGATTCCCACTCCAGTCTAAGAACCAGAAGGTTAGTTGTTGGACTATGGAGGGAATAGACTTACTATTCCCATTCCAGTCTCAGCAACAGCAGGAAACGTGTTTGACTTAAAAAGGGTTACATACATGAATACAAATCCTATTAATTTAGTAAAAAACCTTTGAGCACTTTCAACAAAACATGATTTAATTACAGGATACAGAAATAAATATATATTTATGAAAAGAAATGTTAATATGTAAGCTAAAAATAAAGAAAATAAAATGACATACAATAATATCAAATTCACTAACTAAAAAAACACAATTATGAAAGCATTACCTAATCATTGATTTCCAATTAACACACAAAAAACAAATTACAAATTAATTAATATAAAAGCTTACACATAATTAATTACCAATCAAGAAAATACATACAATATCACCTACAAATAATAACAAAGCATTACAAATATTTTTTCAGAAACATATAAATACTAAAATATATATGAAAGAAGTATAGAATCACATCAATGACACAATAATGAATAAATTAAGCAATATACATTATTCATTATCAAATAAACATTATTTAGAAATAAATAGCATACCATTAAAATACATTCAATTCATTTAAACTTTCCACCCTACTGCCCTACAAATCCATCAACCAACTACTACAATATAACTTAAATAAATCAGCATTAATCTATTTACATAATTAACAATCAATTTAATGATTTTTTTCCTGATATGACCTCCGTAGCTACAGCTTCCTCTCAACCTGGTCCATCTCTGGCACATATAACTTTGGTGGTTCTTAGTTTCAGCTGATATTTTCCTTACGGGGAGTGCCCGTTTATACACAACTTGAGCTGACCCAGAGGTTTTAATCATAGGAACTTATCCTATACCTTGATCTATTCTAAACTAATCGCAAAGAGCATCATCCAACCAATTCTAAAACAACCCAGAATCTGGCCTCTCTCTAGATACAATTACCCTCTGATCTAAAGCTCTGAAATACTTGACGGAGTTCCACCAGGCATTCCAAGTAGGAGGAGCTTCCTGGAGCCACAGTTTACAAATCTCTCACCTCGCTAACAAAATCAAGTAGAACACCAAGTTATGTTGTGGCCCAGTCTGGTCTCGTACCCTATCCAACATAGGTACAATTCCAAATAATATAAGAGTTGCGCTTACCTCCACATCGGCACCCACGAACCTGTAGATAGTCTTACCCACATCACTCCAAAATTCTTGTATCTTAGGGCAAGAAGCAAATACTTGAACATCATCTGTGTTCTGGAATCCACACCTCCAGCATCTAGCTTCTCCTCCACCCTTCATTCTGGATATTTTAAGGGAGGACCAATATATCCTATGGAGTGTAAAAAAGTGGTTTCTTCTGAGTGCAGCTGATGTAATCATAGGGTAAAGCATGTCAATAGATACTTGCCATAACTCTTTCCGCTCTTCACTCGGCAAGTGATTCTCCCAGGCCCGATATGGCGTATCCATCTTTCTTTCTGCTGCAGCCAGAAGATAGTTATACCATAGAGGACCTTCTTTCTTCCTTGGGGCCTGGTTTTGTAGTTCATTTTCCATAGGATTGTCCTCCAAAAGAGACCAGCGATGACTCTTGCACCATGATGTAAGCTGCTAACATTTTAATCTAGACAGAGTTCCATTCGTAGTATGGCTCCAAAATTCCAGAGGGAGACATTTGTTACCCACTACTACTTCCTTCCAGTGTGAAACACCTGCCTCTTTTAGTGGCTGGGCTAGAGCATCTAAAAGACACTCCGGAGTTGCAGGGGAGTCCCACACCGGTGCCTAATCGCTATTGTATTCAAGCCCCAAGCAGTCTCGACAATTCAACTATAACTTGGCCGCCATACGCAACGTCTTTAGGTGGATTTAAAAAAATCTAGGAGAGCCAAATTTATACGGAAATCCATACTCCCCTAACCCATCTAACATGGCTTTAAACATGCTGCCAATCAGCGAGTCATCTGAAGTAAGCAGTAACATCCTGGCGTTTTTTAATTGGTAAGCCCAACAATAGAGCTGAAGATCTGGTAAACCCATACCTTCTTGCATTAATTTGTGCCTACGTTTTTTTCCAGGACAGCCTAATCACTTTGCCTGCCCAGATAAATGAGGAAATCTTGCCCTGAATTTTAAGAATCTCAGCTTTTGCAAATTTTATTGGAATATTATTAAAAAGATAAGTGCATTTCAGAAGGACACACATTTTAATCAAGTTAACCCGGCCATAACGAGAGAGAGTGCAATGTTCTGTCATTTTTTTAATAGGGCCTCAACTTGCTTCGAAACTGTATCTAGGTTAACTTTCGGAATTTCTTTCGGGTCTTGGTAATTGTAATTCCAAGGTATGTAAGATCTGTGGCACAGGACCTCTCCTGATTGGCGATATTCCATGCCATGATCTCCGTTTTATCTTTATTTATTTCTTAGCCAGAAAATTTTCAAAAAGTATGAGTTTCAGTAATAAGTTCCTGTAGTGTGATGTCCACATTAGCGGAAAATACAACTAGATCATTTGCATAAAGTGCTATTTTCCTAACAAACCCACCTACTTTAAGAGGAGCTACCTTTTTATTTAATCTTATGCTCTGGGCCAAAGGTTCTATATAAATGTCGAATAAAATAGGATACAGTGGGCAACCTTGCCTAGTGCCACATTCTATATTAACAACAGGAGAGAGGCTTCTATTAACCAGGATACGAGCCCGTGGTGATATATAAATTATTTTATTAAGTTCCCTAAAACCGGCAGTAAAGTTCAAGGCTTTCAAGGTCCTTTCCAAAAAATGCCGATTCACATGAATGAAAGCATTAGGCGCGTCAAACGTAATAATTGACGGAAGGAGGCCCTGTGATGACACCAAATCCACTGCTCCAACTAAAGTATATACCAAATCTAACATATGCCTACCCGGGAGAAAGCTCTTCTGATCTTCATGGATTATTGGGCCTATAATCTTACAAAGCCGATTATTTATAATCCCTGCAAAGACCTTATAATTGACGTTTATTAAAGAAATTGGTCGATCTGAGTGGCACTGAGAAGAGTCCTTACCGGGCTTCAGGATCGAGGTGGAGTCAGGCAAGGGAGATATACCATTTAGTATTTCATAAAACAATTTTAGCCAAACCGAAATGATTTCTTCCCTCAACATAGAATAGAGCTCGATCGGGATTGTATCCGGGCCTGCGGCTTACCCTTTTTTAGCAGAATCTATTACAGCTAATATCTTGCTCCCTTATATTTCTAGAGAGAAATATTCTTGCCTGGCCACAGTTATTTTTGGAAGCTGTTTTTCCTTCAGCCACCAATCCTTATGCTCCGCCACCCCCTGAAGATCTTCATGATATAAATCCTGGAAAAACTGTGCGAAGGCCTGTTCTATTTTATCTTTCTCTTCTACAAATTGTGTACCCAGTTTGATCTTACTTATGTAATTATTGTCTCTATCAATCCTGGTCTTCATGGCAAGGAGCTTACCACAGTTCTCCCCTTGGTCAAACTCCCTCATTTTACTTATCTCCCATATTTGGTGTAAGATCTCTTCTGACTTAAGTCAGAATTTTAACTGAAGCTCCTCCACGCTCTTTATCTGACTATCTTTCTCAGGGTCATCAGGAGAGCTCGCCTTTAAGGCAGCTTCTGCCCCCGCTATCTGTTGTTCTAAGTCGGCCAGTTCTTTCCTCTCAGATCTTGCCCACCCCACTACAGCCCCTTTTAGTATCCCCTTCAGCCAGGCCTTAAAGGTATCCCAGACAATATGTAGGGGGCAGACCCTACATTGTTTTGAAAAAAGGTGTCAGTTTAAAGCTTCAAAAAGCTTAGAAGATAACAAGAGGAATCTCCTATTTAATGTCCATCTCCTAGTAGTGAGTTCTGGAGGAAGATCCATGTTAAAAACCATGGCTCCATGATCTGATAAGTGAATAGGCTAACTTTATCGAATTCCGAGGGCTCCATGAATATATAGTCAATTCTAGAATAGTGAGAATTATTTTTACTATAAAAGGAGTACTCCCTGATCTCTCCATTTTGTTTTCTCCATAAGTTCAAGTTCAAGTTCTAGCATTTATATAGCGCACTACTCACCCAGAGGGTCTCAAGGCGCTTGGGGAGGGGGTTCATTATTTGTCGAATAGCCAGGTTTTAAGTTCTTTTCTGAAGGAGAAGTGGTTTTGAGTAAGGCGGAGGTGAGAGGGGAGTGAGTTCCAGGTCTTGGCAGCCAGGAAGGAGAAGGATCTGCCACCCATGGTGGATTTTCGGATGCGCGGGACTGTGGCGAGGGCTTGATTGGACGATCTTAGTTGGCGGGTGGGTTTGTAGAAGGATAGTCGAGAGTTGAGGCATTCGGTTCCTAGGTTGTAGAGGGCCTTGTGTGTGTGGGTGAGAAGACGGAACGTAATTCTTTTGTTGACGGGAAGCCAGTGGAGGTCCTTTAGGTGTCCGGTGATGTGGTCTCGGCGAGGGATGTCCAATATGAGTCTTGCTGATGAGTTTTGGATGCGTTGGAGTTTTTTCTGTAATTTTGCTGTGATTCCGGCGTATAGTGTGTTACCATAATCCAGTCGACTCGTGACCAGTGCGTGGGTCACAGTCTTTCTTGTTTCGAGGGGTATCCAGCGGAAGATCTTTTTGAGGATGCGAAGTACGTTGAAGCAGGAGGATGAGACTGCGTTAACTTGTCTGGACATCGAGAGGGAGGAGTCTAGGATGAAGCCAAGGTTACGTGCGTGGTCAGTGGGTGTGGGTGCTGAGCCCAGAGCGGAAGGCCACCAAGAGTCGTCCCAGGCCGAGGGTGAGGATCCTAGGATGAGCACTTCAGTTTTGTCTGAGTTGAGTTTTAGGCGGCTCTGTTTCATCCATTCGGCTACTTCTTTCATGCCTTCGTGAAGATTGGTTTTGGCGGTGTTCGGGTCTTTGGTGAGGGAAAGGATTAATTGGGTGTCGTCGGCGTAAGAGATGATATTGAGGTTGTGTTGTCGCGCGATGGATGCGAGTGGGCTCATGTAAACGTTGAAGAGGGTGGGACTGAGTGAAGACCCTTGTGGTACTCTACAGATGACTTCTGTGGCTTCTGAGTTGAATGGGGGAAGTCGGACTCTTTGAGTTCTCCCGGCGAGGAACGAGATGATCCAATCCATGGCTTTTCCTTGTATGCCGATGTTGCTGAGGCGTTGTATAAGGGTGCTGTGGCAGACCGTGTCGAAAGCGGCGGAGAGGTCGAGTAGAATGAGGGCCGCAGTTTCTCCGTTGTCCAGTAGTGTTCGGATGTCGTCTGTCGCTGCAATGAGGGCGGTTTCGGTGCTGTGTTTGGCTCGAAATCCAGATTGAGATGGATCGAGGGAGTTGTTGGATTCAAGGAAGGCGGCGAGCTGGCTGTTGACGGCTTTCTCAATGACTTTGGCGGGGAAAGGGAGGAGGGATATGGGTCGGTAGTTTTTAAGTTCAGAGGGGTCTGCTGTGGGTTTCTTCAAGAGGGCGCTGAGTTCGGCGTGTTTCCAACTTTCTGGAAAGGTGGCAGAGTTGAACGAGCAGTTGATGACATCACGAAGATGGGGTGCGATGATGGAGTTAGCTTTGTTGAAGATGTGGTGGGGGCAGGGGTTGGTTGGCGAGCCAGAATGGATTGAGTTCATTAGGCGGATGGTGTCTTCAGTGGTGATTGTGTTCCAGGCGCTAAGGTAGTTAGTTGGTGGAGTGGGATCTAAGGGGAGTGGGGGGGGGGTAGATCGTTGGGAGTGTTCTCGAAACTGTTGTGGATGTCGGCAATTTTGTTGTAGAAGAAGGAGGATAACGCGTCGCAGAGGTCTTGCGAGGGGGTGATGTCGTTAGATGCTGGGGTGGGGTTGGTGAATTCTTTGACGATGTTGAAAAGTTCCTTGCTGTTGTGGGTGTTGTTGTCGAGACGATCCTTAAATGCTGATTTCTTGGCGGATCGAATCAGTTGGTGGTGGTTGCGGATGGCTGCCTTGAGGGTGGCCATGTTGTCGGTGGTTGGGTTATTTCTCCATGTTTTCTCCAGGGTGCGGCATAGTTTCTTGGATTTTTTAAGATCATCATTGAACCAGGAAGTCTTTTTACTGGTTGGTTTGATCTGGTGCTTTTTCAGGGGTGCTAATTCGTCAGCACTGTGGGTGATCCATTGCTTGAGATCGGTGGCCGCTTGGTTTGGGTCCAATGAGAGGGTGGGAGGATTTTGGTTGAGTGATGAGAGGAGTTGGTCGGAGGTGATTTTGTTCCAGTTTCTCCGAGGAATGGGTTGTGGGGGGTTGTGGTTCAGGGTGGTTTTGTAGCTGAAGTGAACACAGCTGTGGTCCGTCCAATGGAGAGCTGTGGTGCGATCGAAGAAGATGTGCTTGCTGGAGGTGAAGATAGGGTCGAGCGTGTGTCCGGCTACATGAGTGGGGGTGTCAACAAGTTGTTTGAGTCCGAGATTGGCCAGGTTATCCAGAAGGGTGGAGGTGTTGCTGTCGTGTTTGTTTTCAAGATGGAAGTTTAGGTCTCCCAGCAGAATGTAGTTCTCGGAGGTGAGGGCATGTGGGCTGATGAAGTCGGTGAAGTCATCGCTGAATTGAGTGCGGGTTCCTGGAGGCCTGTAGATGAGGGTGCCTCTAAGTGTGGTCCTAGGGTCGGTGTGGATCTGAAAGTGGAGGTGTTCGGCGGTTGCAAGATTGTCGTCGGAGCTGGTCGTGATTTTGATGGTTTTCCTATGGATGATGGCGATGCCTCCTCCTGTTTGGTTGGAGCGGTCTTTGCGGATAATCTTGCAGTCGTCCGGTATGGCTATGGCGATGTCAGGTGCTGATGATGTGTTCATCCATGTTTCTGTAAGGAAGGCGATGTCCGGTGACGCGGTGTCGAGTAGGTCCCACAGTTCGGTAGCGTGTTTGTGGACCGAGCGGGTGTTGAGCAGGATGCACTTCAGGCGGTTAGAGTCGGAGTTGTGTATGGAGGAAGTGGATTTGGTGAGGGTTCTGAAGCAGTTGAACTTGCAGGAGAGGCAGGCGAATGGGCCGTGGGTGCGTCCTGGGGTGGCTTCGCAGCATTGTGGTGTGCGTCCGGTGTTGAGGGCGAGGAGAGTTGCGGCATCATAAATGAGTCTAGTGGGTTGGGTGTGGCGGAGACCAGGGGGAAGGGCGCTGGGCGCGGTCCAGGCACAGACGGGCGTAGACGGGCTTACCTTGGCGCGACCGCTGCGCGTGAACGCTGCACGCAAAAGCATCTGACATATATGGATGGTGGAGGGGGGGCGAGGGAGGGGCAGCTGGGAGGCGGGATCTAGGTGGAGGGCCAGGCTGGGGGGCACAATCAACAACAACAAAATGGCAGCTAGTCAACAGCCAAACGCGGCAATACCGTGACCCCAAAAACGCTTTGTAAAGGCAGAAATTAATCTACACAGACCCAAATTTCACACGCAGGTGAGGCAGCAAAGTACAATCGCATAAAACGATTAAAGCGCAGCTCAAAGGTCAAGCGCTACGTTACAATTGCAATCAGGAAAAGCGCTACAATCCTATTGCATTCAGGCGCGTAGATGGTTGCAGGAGCAGTGAAGACGGAAGCGCAGATATTCTTAAAAGGTGAGGAGCAGTTTATCAGTAAAGCGCAACGATACCAGTCTCGGGCAGGGAGCTGCGTGAGGAGCGGCCGCTTCTGTGGAGCACAGGGCGTTCACAGCGCTATCTCAGTACAGTATAGCCTACACGATCTGTGGGAGGGAGGGGCAGCTGGGAGGCGGGATCTAGGTGGAGGGCCGGGCTGGGGGGCACAATCAACAACAACAAAATGGCAGCTAGTCAACAGCCAAACGGGGCAATACCGTGACCCCAAAAACGCTTTGTAAAGGCAGAAATTAATCTACACAGGCCCAAATTTCACACGCAGGTGAGGCAGCAAAGTACAATCGCATAAAACGATTAAAGCGCAGCTCAAAGGTCAAGCGCTACGTTACAATTGCAATCAGGAAAAGCGCTACAATCCTATTGCATTCAGGCGCGTAGATGGTTGCAGGAGCAGTGAAGACGGAAGCGCAGATATTCTTAAAAGGTGAGGAGCAGTTTATCAGTAAAGCGCAACGATACCAGTCTCGGGCAGGGAGCTGCGTGAGGAGCGGCCGCTTCTGTGGAGCACAGGGCGGTCACAGCGCTATCTCAGTACAGTATAGCCTACACGATCTGTGGGAGGGAGGGGCAGCTGGGAGGCGGGATCTAGGTGGAGGGCCGGGCTGGGGGGCACAATCAACAACAACAAAATGGCAGCTAGTCAACAGCCAAACGCGGCAATACCGTGACCCCAAAAACGCTTTGTAAAGGCAGAAATTAATCTACACAGGCCCAAATTTCACACGCAGGTGAGGCAGCAAAGTACAATCGCATAAAACGATTAAAGCGCAGCTCAAAGGTCAAGCGCTACGTTACAATTGCAATCAGGAAAAGCGCTACAATCCTATTGCATTCAGGCGCGTAGATGGTTGCAGGAGCAGTGAAGACGGAAGCGCAGATATTCTTAAAAGGTGAGGAGCAGTTTATCAGTAAAGCGCAACGATACCAGTCTCGGGCAGGGAGCTGCGTGAGGAGCGGCCGCTTCTGTGGAGCACAGGGCGGTCACAAAGGTCATACGTCACAAAGGTTAAAAAAATGTAAGATATTCAAAAGATGTGCTTTAACCCGAGGAGCTGCTATCTGTGTACGAGGAGAAGAACTATCTAGCTTATTATCTAAGAGCACATTAAAATCCCTCTCAAGATCAAAGGGGCCACAAAGTCGGCCAGGGCAAGACAAAGGTTATTCAAAGGTGTAGTATCATATTCATTGGGCCCATAGCAACTATCTAAGGTATATTTGAACCCCTTACATTTGATTTCCACGATAACCCAGTGTCCTCTATCATCTACCTGTGACTTAGTGAGCTCTACTCCTGAATTAAATTTTAGTATTATAGCAACCCCTTTTGAATAACATTGCTGGTCAGAGGCTATGATTTTGTCGACCCATTTTTGTTTTCCAAATAATGCCTTACACTCTGCTTGTAGAAGATGGGTCTCCTGAATCAGAAGAATCCTAGCTGAACTATCTCTTAAATATTGAAGTATCAGGCGCTGTCTTCCTTTGACTCTTAAGCCATTAACATTCCAAGTTAAACATTCCAGGTGATGATTCCCTCCCTGGGTAGGCCTATCCCCCACCATAAACCAAACTCCACCCTCTGCTGTAGCTACTGAAGGTTGTTATGTCACGTGAGTTTAATGGTACTTTTTTTTATTTTCTCCCAATGCTCCCCACCAAAAAATTTGAAAACCCCTACTACCCCCCACCACTCCCCACCTCCCCCCCAAAACCACGGGAACCCTCCCAACCCATCAGCAATAGCTATTGCCTTTTGAGCCGAAGTCCCCTATGTGAATAATGAAATAAAAAATAACGTTAGATGCTGAATACTCTTACATCATACACAACACACTAGAATTACCTTGTGCCACAAAACTGTCTACCTCCTCCGGAAACCTGAAGTTATACATTTTATTTGCCAGGACCACTTTCAAGAAGGCAGGAAATCACAACTGGACTTGGGCTCCTAGGTTTCCTAAAGCATCCATCCGCTTACCCAATTCCCATCTCCTGTCTTCTGTGACCCGAGAAATGTTGGACCGGATTCTAAAGGCGGCAACTTGGACCTGTATAGTTTTAAGTTTAAGGGCCGCCTCCAATAGTTGCTCCTTAAGAGGGTAAGACTGAATATAAACCAGGATCTTCCTAGGTTTCTTTCAGGCAGGATTCAACTTAAAAGGATCTCTATGAATTCACTGAATTTCAGCTTCCCAGACCAGTGGCGTTGCGATCTGGGGAAAAGCTTTCGGAAGGATGGTGATAACATAGGATTTTAGGTTATCACCTTCCAACCCTTCTTTTAAATCCAGGATCCTGATGTTATTCCTTCTTGACATGTTTTCAAAGCGGTACAAAAGAGGGTGGTGATGAACGGAGTTCGGGTTGGACTGTTCCCATGAGGCAAAGGGTCAGACTGATTTGCATATGGCCATGTCTGAACTGGGGTGGCAGAGTGGGCTAAAGAACGGTGATGGATTAAACCCAGATCTGTTGACTGGGTGTGAGTGTTTGATTGGTTCAGATGCTCCGTCCATCACCACCCCCTTTTGTACCGCTTTGTTCGCCATAAGTTGGCAGGGTATGCTCAGACGTGAGTCCCTTGCTCACATTGCCACTGGATTCAAGCAAGCCGGGCTGAAGATGGCTGAAATGCCAGAAACCAGTCCCCGGAAGCTTGTTTCCGGTCCAGGGAAGGCATGGCTTGGCAGTTCGGGCTGGACTGTTCCCATGAGGCACAGGGTCAGACTGATTTACATATGGCCATGTCTGAACTGGGGTGGCAGAGTGGGCTAAAGAACGGTGATGGATTAAACCCAGATCTGTTGACTGGGTGTGAGTGTTTGATTGGTTCAGATGCTCCATCCATCACCACCCCCTTTTGTACCGCTTTGTTCACCATAAGTTGGCAGGGTATGCTCAGATGTGAGTCCCTTGCTCACTTTGCCACTGGATTCAAGCAAGCCTGGCTGAAGACAGCAGGAATGCCAGAAACTGGTCCTAGGAAGCTTGTTTCCGGTCCAGGGAAGGCATGGCTTGGCAGTTCGGGCTGGACTGTTCCCATGAGGCACAGGGTCAGACTGATTTGCATAAGGCCATGTCTGAACTGGGGTGGCAGAGTGGGCTAAAGAACGGTGATGGATTAAACCCAGATCTGTTAACTGGGTGTGAGTGTTTGATTGGTTCAGATGCTCCATCCATCACCACCCCCTTTTGTAATGCTTTGTTCGCCATAAGTTGGCAGGGTATGCTCATCCATGAGTCCCTTGCTCACTTTGCCACTGGATTCAAGCAAGCCTGGCTGAAGATGGCTGGAATACCAGAAGCCGGTCCTAGGAAGCTTGTTTCCGGTCCAGGGAATGCATGGCTTGGCAGTTCGGCACAGGGTCAGACTGATTTGCATATGGCCATGTCTGAACTGGGGAGGCAGAGTGGGCTAAAGAACGGTGATGGATTAAACCCAGATCTGTTGACTGGGTGTGAGTGTTTGATTGGTTCAGATGCTCCGTCCATCACCACCCTCTTTTGTACCTCCATGGAGTAGAGGGCAGGCACATATCTCAGCTTTGTGTCCTGACTTAACTGTACGCGAGGAGTGACAAGCCTAGCCACTAAAAGACTCTTTCTTGCTGCCCCTTTTAACTCTATGCCAAACTCCAACTCAGTCTCAGACTTTATCTCAGGAGTAATTTTCTGAGATAATCTCAGGGTAGCCCTTGCCTAAGGTGGGGGTAGCACTGGCTCTACACTGATTTGACCTATAGTCAAAATGACTTTAGGGCCCCGCTGCCCTAAAAAGAGTAACCACAGCAAAGTCACGCATCTGTTGCAACAAAATAAACTGTCTCCTCAGTCTCTTATTTACTCTTACTTCTCAATCCGCTTTTTCTCCAGCCTTTTTCTGGCTCTCTGGGCTCTCTATGCCCTTCGAACACTGCCATCTACTCTTCACCTCACCTCATCTCCCTCGCTTCCTGCACTACGGGAAGCCAGAGGCATCAAACCATCACCAGGCGCCGACACTTGATCAACTGCGGGGAGCGAGAATCTCTGCTCTCCGTCCCCAACGCTCTCCAGAGCAGATAGTGTACCTGCTTCTCAGCTGCACAGAGCAGAGAAGAGACGCCGCCCAGCCCAGCACAGCCGTGACAACCCCCAGCAGGTCCGCTTGACCACCCGACAACGGCGGCACCCAACGGGGAGAAACAAGGAGATAAGATCAGCAATCCTGCACAAGGTACGAAATCAGACCAAAATCCGCATACTCGAAAATCAGCATCATCAACACCGCCAACAAAACGGAGGTTTCCGAGGCGCTCAGCTCGCGACCGGCTTCCTAGCTGACCGCCATGTTCCCGCCCTCTGGAGTGCAATTTCTTCATCTCATGGGAGAGCTAAGGGATCAATTTAATAATTCATTAACAATTCAAAACAAATTATTAATAATTGATCCTTTTTATGATTAATAAATGTTCCACCCTATATCCCTACAAACTCAACAACCCACTACTAATATATAATTTAAATACAATGGTAATAATCTATATTCAAAATAAACAATCAGTCAAATATTTCAATAAAAATTAATAAGCAATAACTTTAATTATGTCTTTTATAGCTTAATTAACTTCCCATCTGATACCCCTACAAACCTAATAAATCACTACACAAATATAAATTACTATTATTTATAATAAAACTAAAAAAAGAAAAAGAAATTTCCAATTTTAATTTACAAATATAACACTTAACAATGTACATAATTATTGATCAGTTAAAAAATAATTAGTGTTAAAAAGCAAATTAACATCAAATGAAACATATTTCTAATTTAATAACTTCCCACCAGGTTCCCCTACAGACCCAACAATGTGTTGCGGCACTGTAAATCACTAATAAATAACCACATAAATATGCAAGCTGCACTATTTACTTTAATAACAACTATACCAACAATACTAACACTTATATTAATATATTAACTAAAACACATTAAAAGAATTAAAAAATGAAATCTTTTTTGACTATATTACTGAATACTATATTAAAAACAATAAACTTTAAAATGATATTACTTCCCAAAGAAAATTATATTATTGACAATAATATTGTATAGCACCATATTTTTGCATAATGATATTTCTTTCCCGAATTTATGTGTTCCAATATTTTGAACTCAATATTTTGTCCAAACACCGTAGAAAAATACCATCAGCTAAGACCTTGATTAAACAATCTTTTATTCAGTGTTTTTGTGAGAACGACAAAAGGAGAGTGAAAATAGGTAAGTTGTAATTGTATACTCTAGTTATCGGACCAAACGTAATTAGTCCCCTGCTGCTATGTACTCGTAGCCAGATAAATTAGACCTCCTCAGGGGCCAGATGTACATAGATTTCCACTTGCCATTTCCTAATAGGGAATTTTTATGATTTGTATTAGGAAATCGCAAACAGCTATGTACAACAGTGTGTTTTACACTGTTTGCGATTCCCAGTGGGTCGCAAGTGACCTGCCTTATTAATATTCATGAGGAAGGTGGCAATATATGACCGATTGTTAATGGCCGGCACTCATAGGGATAGTGGCCTGCTGGGGTCAGCAGACGACTATGTCTGTGACTGCTTTTAAATAAATCAGTTTGTTATTATGAAATGCAGCCCATTTTCCTTAAAGGAAAATGGGATGCATTTAAAAAAATAAAAATAAAAAATGTTTACTTTTTATTTTCTAAGAGTAGGCAGTGGTCCACTGCCTGCTCTTAAAAAATGTTGTCGCCCACATTCACAAAAGAGAAGGGGTCTCTTCATGACCCCTTCCTGTTTGCAAATGGGTTTACTACAAATGTTTTGCAACTGCATTCCCAGTCGCAAAACATTCCTACATACCAGTGAGACTCGCGATTATAAGTGCAATGTAGCCACACTGCAGTGCCTGCATCACATTGGATTCACTGTTGCCATGTACCATGTTGTGCACAGCACACAGTGCACACACAACAGTGCAGGCACAGGGGGGGGCACAACATGTTCCCCAAGCCGCTATTCCCACTGGGCTGAATCACCCTAAGACCCTGTTATGGGCCCCTTACCTTCCTTTCTGCCGACCTTTTCATGGTGGGGTCCCCGACATGAAAAGGACGGCGGGAAGGAAGGTTGTAATCCCCCTGGCTGTGCCGATGCCGGTACTGCTTCCATACACCGCTACTTTCCCCAACGCCACTACAGTGGGACCTGAGATCTTGGTAGTGGCAGCAATCTTGTGGTGGTCTGATGGTGGTCTCACCACTCTAATTCAGAGGTTGGAATGCATGGTTTACAGGCAGTCAAACCGCCAGATTGTGACGGCAGTCCCAGAATTTCTAAAATCCTAATAAGGGCCTAAGTCTCAAAGTGATGTGCAACTGCCATATTTACAAATGTATTATCAAACAATTTTGGTGGTATTAGGAAAAATTACAGTGGTGGAGACGCCCTCTTCAATGATTGTGTGATTTAAACAGGTGATCATGAATCAGGTGAATGGTTTCTTTTGTTGGATACAGCTACAGGGGATAACATGCTAATACTAGACAACTTCTACGAATCCCCTCTGAAAATGTTGTGTCAGACTTTGATGAATATATGATGATAAATAGTGATCTATCTGCCTCATGTGTGATTTAGAAAATGTCACAAAGAAATCCAAATTCAAGCTAGATTTTCACATTTGTTTGAGATCTTTTCATGTAATTTCCTGTGTTTGCCAATATGTACTGTAAACCTCTGCCAAAGATGCAAGTACCAGATGAAATAAATCCAATGTCAATGGGGCTAGGAAGTTAGTAGGCATGTGCATATATGTGCCTTGAGCAGATTTACCAGAGTAACGTTTCAGATGTAACTCCAAAGCCTTGTACAGGTTAGGTAAAATAATCTATCTTGTTCATAATGTCAGAGAGCCCTTTATCTCAGAAAAGCAAACATTTCATCTATGATGAGGGTTTCACCATATTATTGCAACCTTCACTCCCAGCTTACTCATCTTGGAAGCTGGGAATTTGCATGGTACATACAAATCATAATTATTTTTGTCCTCATTTATGCGATGATTACGGTTAAGGTAGACATGGTCCTTTAACCTTTAGGGAATGGAGACCGCCCTACGTTTGTATCGAAGTTTGGATCAAGTCTTAAAACCCTCAAATTCTTTTGGTTCATCAGTCACCGCACCACCGTACTGATTTACCCGGAATTTGATAGATCGCATTGGGTATAATCATTGGACATTCCTCCCTACCCTACCTCATATTTTGTCCCAAAGTTCCCAGTACCTTGTTTTTTTCCCTATTCTTCGTGAATTATCCAGTGTCCTGACCTTTCTTATGGAGCAAATCCATTCTAAGGCTATAGGCAGAGTAATGAGAATCCAATTTATGCATATCTCACGTCTGGCTAATAAAATTTAAGTAAATAATAAGGATTTATGTTTCTTACTTAATACAGTAGTAACATTATTACTATCCAGCATGCCAAAATTAATAATAAGTGGGCTTACCTCAATATAATTTTCTTAAACTTTTTCAATATTCTTACCCACTTCTTTCCCAAAAATTCCCAGTTGAGGACACGGGTAAAACATGTGGATGTCGTTCGCCTTTGGTTCCCCACATTTAGGTCAATTTTTCACCACTCGAATATTCATTTGGGATAATTTTTCCGGAGTCCAATATGACCTATGCAAAGGAAAAAGATGATTTCTCCTAAGAGGTGCAGAAACTATATTTTGCCATAATGAAGTGCAGGATACTTGCCAAAGATGTTGCAAATCTTGTGCTGGAAAGACCTTCTTCCATAGTTTGTCTGGGGTTGAAAAATTGTCATCTCCTGTTTGTATCAGATGCCAATACCACTTCGATATTTCTTTTGTTGAATAGTCACGTTGTGGTTCATGCTCTAGTTTTTCAGTAGAATCTAGGATTGTTTCTTGATCCTTTGACCAGCTCAGCAACTGGTAGTATTTAAACCTAGATATTTTCCACTGTGTTTCGTCAAGCAGTGAGTTCCAGCTTTTTAAAGAGCCAGGTTCCAACAATTGTCCCCATCTTGTTACTCCTGCTTCCCTCAGCAACATTGCTAAAGAGTCTTTTAAGCGCTCGGGTGTTCCAGGGGACATCCAGATAGGTGCTAAGCGCTGTAGTATGGAATCTTCCATATTCTTCTTATTTCATACCATGTCCTGTATGCTGAGTTAAGTACTTTTAATTTGATCTTTTTAAAATATTTTGGGTGACCGAACTTAAAAAGACAGAAATCCTCTTCAGTAACAACTTTCCAATAGAAGGGGTAATCAGCGTGAGGTCTAAAGAGGATTCTTATATGTTTAAATTGAAAAGCTCTATAGTAGGAAACCAAGTCAGTGCTTTCTATCCACCCTCAATGTTTCCTCTGGCAAAGTTTCCTCCATGCTATTCTCACCCCTTTAGAGGACAAAATAAACCCATTAATTTCACTTTGAATCTTTTCTAGCCATAAGGACTTAGGGGCATATTACCAACAACTAGCGATAATTTTTGTCTCTAACTTGTTTAGAGACAAAAATTATCGCCGCACATCGGCGATTTTTATCGCAGATAAACCTTGCTATTAGCAAGGTTTATCGCAAATGCGATAAAAAACGTCCGCAATGCATGAATATCGCTGAAAAGTCCGCGATATTCATGCATTATCGAGCAAATGCTCTTAGCCATGTTATCCACCTCCCATTGGATAACATGGTGAAGAACTGCTCAGGGCAGGTGTTAGCTTTTGGAGATATTCGCGCTTAGCGCGAATATCTCCAAAAGTTGGTAATAGGAGATAGCGATGTTAGCGACTGTTTCCAGTCGCTAACATCTTGGCACGCCCACTTTGCATGTCATTAGTGATAAATATCACTGACATGCAAAGCGGGGCCCAAGATGGTCGCTATCTCCTATTAGCTGTCACTAACTGGTGTTAGCGACAGCTTGGTAATAGGGAGATAATTTTATCTCCGCTTTCTTGGCTTTTAAAGCCAAAAAAGCGGAGATAAACCCCTTGATAATATACCCCTTAAATTCTAGTGGTATAGCATTAACTAGGAACGCAAACGTTGGTAGGATAGACATTTTTATTTTGTTGGCTCTCCCCAAAAGAGAAAGGGATAAACAACTCCATGATTTTAGTAACTTCCTCATTTCCTTTCCTTTTAAATTCAAATTTACTTGGGCAATTTCATCAATATTTTCCAAAACCTCTATTCCCAGGTACTTTATACTGTTTTTTGTTTGCACTATTGGTGTTTCTAAGCTCCAATAAATTATTTCTGTTTTTTGAATATTTACTTTATAACCTGAAATGCTTCCAAAATCTGCTAACAGCTATGTTATAATGGGGAGGGACTTACTTAGATCACTCGTGTAGACCATTAAGTCGTTGGCATACAGAGCCACTTTATTTACCCAACCATTAAATTGAAAACGTTCAATTTCCTGGGATCTCCTTATCATATTTGCCTGGGGTTCAATGTATAAATTATAAAGGTGAGGAGACGGGGGCAGCCCTGTCTCGTCCCTCTTTTAATGTGGATTTCTTTAGATAAGCAACCATTTATAAGTATTTTTGCTACTGGAGCTGTGTATATGTTCCTTATTGCCCTTAAAAAATGTCCTCCTTGTCCATAGTGTTTTATAGCCTCCTGCAAAAATAACCAATTAACACGGTCAAACGCTTTGGCCACTTCAAAAGTGAGAACTACTAATGGTATCTTTTGTTGCGTAGCAATATCAATATCTCCAATAAGTTTGTGAGTAAGGTCATATAATTGTCTCTCTCCTATAAAGCCTTTCTTATCCAAATGAATGAGTTTGCCCGTAATATTTCCTACCCATGCAGCAAATATTTGGGTAAAAATTTTGTAAACACAGTTTAGGGGGCCAACCTTATACAATTGGTGTCTTCCCCGATGCATAAAGTGTAGTGTGTTTATATAGGGACCTGTATCGATACTCCAATTTCTGACCCTTGTCCGGTTATAAATCACTAATATCCATACAACGGCAAAGAAACCAGTTTCATAAATTAGTCATAGCGCATGCTGTCACATTAAGCAAGCACTATTCCTCCAGCCCCCTAGAAAGCACACCGAGTTCTCTAAACAAACCAAGCCTCCAGCAAACCTGGGAAATCCCCACTGCTATTGTTTTGATTTCGTTCGAGAACTCCTGTAAAGAATGTAAGAACGACCAGTTCTTAATTGACGTCTTATGTCCATCCTTACGTCAAACCCGGCACCTCTCAGGTATAAATATACCGACACTACCCTAAGTAAAGACACAGTGGTGATGAGCTTGGAGCAGCGACTACTTGCCGGAGAGCCCAGCTGATGCAAGAGCCCACGGACGCTGCCCCTCCCCTTTTGACGCGCTGAGGAAAAACGCTGCCTTTCCTCTTGCCGAGGAATCCAGCCTCCAGCGTTTCCAGCTTGCCCTCGCGGGTAACTGGGATACCGAGTCCTGAGAAAGAGATACCAGACCTCCTGCCTTCTAAATCCCAGGTACTGAACTGACTAACCCCTTACAGAGAATTCTTGAGTCAGACTCTTGGCAAAACAAACTTAACTTAAACTGCTACTTACTTACTCCCTCCCATGTATTAGGCTTAGGTCAGGTACACCGGGGTAGGTGTAGTTAGAAGCACCAGTTGAGTACGATTAGTCAATGTATATATGTATGTATATCTTTTATCCATTTTAAAGTAACATATGGCTAAGAAACCATATCAATGCTTTTACAGTATTATTTTATAATCCTGCTTTTACTGTATGCACTTTACTTAACTATAAGTATTACAATTGTAGCAATTCATTTCTCTTGTATGAGAAAAGAGACTGATCAATAAATAACACCTTTTATTGAAAACGCCCGTCTCTCCTTTTCTCTGCAATCTGGTGAAACTAAGTATGCACGTATTGACTGAGTAAAATAGCTGTCTTTTGTTTTCACACGACTCTAGAGATATACTCTTGATCAAGGAGAGCAAAGTTGTCATGTTCTATGGTTGTCAGAAACTAAATCCCTTCTTGTCTATCCAGGGAGGTTAAAATCCTCCTCGCCTATTCGAGAAAGTTTCTAGTGAACTCTGAGCTAGCTGGCACACAAAACTTAAGTCTAATATCGTCAGTAAAAGACCTAGTTAACCTCAGTCCTACGTCTACACTACTGAAGATATTATTCCAATGCGCAGAGCCTATTGGGAATATAGGAACTACACTACATGGCGCCCAACGTTTGGTAAGGCGATAAATCTAACGCAAGGCATTTAGAGTAACTCAGTCGTGCTTTTTCACACAGACCCTTTCTCCCATAAATACTCCAAAGACGTCTGGAGTGGGTCAAAGGTTAAAAATGCGCCAAACTTAGTAGGAGGAGACTCCTATGTATGGTTTTTGGTTTATTCAACGTTGAAGGATACAGTGTTCCAAAATATTGTGCACCTAATCTTTGTTTCCTTGAAAACTTGATCTGCAACAAAAACCTTCCTGTCAGTAAAATGTCAGACGGCGAAGGAGATAGGGAGACAGCTAGATTAGCAGCTCAACTCCTAGCGGATGACACAAGTCTCCTACAGCAAGACCCGGATGCAATACTCATCCCGGTCAGCATAAGAAACACTATAACACTTAAACTTATAGAAAATGGACGAACACCAAGAGGTGGTACAGTCATATTCGTAATTGAGGCACACGAATATCGGCAGACAGAGGTATTCTATTCATGGATAAACTTTCCAGCAGCAAACGCTCTCACAAAAGAGTTCCACTATTACAAAATAGAGGAACCACCGGATGAGTACACTCCTTTCGAGGAGGTGGAAATCCCATTAAAATACCAAGAGCACCTTCTCTGGTTTAAAGTCGCCCTAAAACATAATGATCACATCACCAGGCTCGGTCCACTAGGTAGACCAGGAGCAACGTGGCCGGTTCTAGCCAGCTACACACCACATCCAGACATTGAAAAAATGTCAGTTTCAGAACTTTTAGCACAGCTAAAACAACTGATTAAAATACACAGACAATTAGTCCAATATGTAATGCGGACTTCAACAGTCCAACCAGCTATTAAAATTCCACTGCAGACCCCTCATCAGGGGAACACAAATAAAATCACACCACAGAACATACAGTCCTGTCTAGGCAAAGTACTCATTAAACGGGAACAAATTCCATTCTGGTTAGCACAAAAAATCACTCAAATAGAGGCGGTATTTACGGATACTACCCCTACTGAGAAACACAGAATTCTGACTATCTGCCTTCCAATGGGGATCACACCACATGTGGAGGACTGTGACACTTGGGGCACAGTCTTTGCTTCCATTTACACAAAACACATGGTGTTCCGTCCATGGCGGTAATACCAGATGTGCTAAAACAGATTCTAAATGAATACGGTCCAGAACCTGCTTTAACTCTGGGTATGAAATTACTGAAAGACTTCAAGCAGGTCTCAGCTTTATTGTTATCCAACATAAAAGGAGAAGCAGCATCTGTGGCGATCCGCCAGAAGTTGAAAGAAACAGATATTGCAGAACAACCATTTGAACTTGCCAGAATCATAGAAAAATCCTATGAAGAACTAGGAAGAGATAGTTTGGGTGGGAAACCAGTGAAACCCCAACTAACTGAAAATCCTGAAAAGGTATTTATTAAAAATAATCTAACCGCTCCAAAAAAGAGCTGGGATGGAAATAAACAATCCACTCCCAAAGAAAAAAGATTCCAGTCCAGAGGAAGGTCTCCTCGGCGGAGAGAGAGATCTCCGGACCAAGGACACAAGTCTCCCCAGAGGGAGCCCTCTGAGAAAAAATACAACCTTAGAAATAGGGATAATTTGAAGAAACCTGATAGCCTGATAGATATCAAGATATTGATACACGTCCCTCTCGATCTTTTCAGACTTCCTCGCAGAAATCGGAAAGAAGAGGACGGTCAGAACAAAGGGAAGAGCACTTCAAGTCCAAAGACAAGGAACCTGCTCATCAAAGTAAAAAGTTACAATTTCCAAAGAAGAAGGTAGCCAGTATTAAAGTAATCAAACATGCCGAGGATCCTGAGGACACAGCTGAAAAACGGAGAGTGGGCTCAGACAATGCTAGACAGCGCAGCAGAAGTGAGCATAGCTCGCAAGATCCTGATGAATCATCTGGAGACAGTGGACACGAATGAATACATTCAGGTGGAAACTGCAGACACCAGAGTTAGCAAACCTCATAAAATATACGAAATAACATTACGTATAGAGGGAGATGAGACTAGGAAAATAAGGGGTCTATTTTAGGATCATCTCTCCAAAGGCTATGACATCCTTTTAGCTGAAAAAGACTGGCCACCAGAGTTTGTCAGGGAGTGCCCTCATGGCGAAGAAATGATTATGCCTGCCTTCTCAAATCACATTCCAATTCATAAAAAATATACACTTGCAAGAAAGTGGGCAGTAGCCCAAGCTCCTGCATTATATAAAAAACATGTGGGATGGGATGAGGACTCTTTTCCTCACAAAATCCAGTTAAAATCACAACCAACTGCACAGAGGCAGTACCCAATTAAGCAAGAAGCTAAAAAACAGGTCAGGGAGATCTTAGATCAACTTGAATACCAGGGGGTGATTGAAACATGCACCTCACAAATGAACAATCCTTTGTTTCCTGTCTCCAAACCAGATGATTCATATCGTCTAGTTTTGGACTACAGACACCTTAACTCATGTTGCAAAACTTTTGCAGTACAAAACTCACACAGTGCAGCACTAATGAATAGCATAGTGCGCAAAAAATACAAAACAACATTAGACATCTCTAATGGATTCTTTTGTCAAAATATAGCACCTGAAAGCAGATATTTGACCGCTTTCTCAATAAATGGCTCGCAGCGAATTTCTGTCGTTTGCCACAAGGGTTCAAGAACAGCCCAGGATTATTCTCAGCGAGAGTAACAGAGTTACTACAAATATATGATGATGAGGCATTATCTTATGTCGATGACATCTATCTAACAGATGATGACTTGGATACTCACTTGAAAAGAGTGAACACCATAATACTTGGGTTCGCAGCAGAGGGTTACGAATTCAACTTCAAGAAGTCAAGAATTGCCCATCTAACTGTCCTGTTTTTAGGATATGAATTATCAAGTGAAGGCAAAAGCCTGGCAGACAATTTCCTAGAGAAATGTGCTGTAATCCAAGCACCAAGAACGCTGAAAAACTTACAATCAATTCTAGGTTTCCTGAATTTCGGTAGAACGTACATTCTAAATTATGCAGAGAGAGTTAAACCTCTCTATGACCTAATAAGACCAGATTTTAAAACAATCAATTGGACTCAAAAACACACAGAAATTTTGAGATCATTACAAACAGACATGTTAACTAAAACAAAATTGCAAACACGCGATAACACACGCAACCTTGTAATCCGAGTCATCCCAGGAAGATGCGGATTCACATACCTGACCTCTAATGAGGGTGAAACGGTACCAATAGCTTACAAATCTCATTTGTACACAAAAGCTGAAATAAAATTTAGCCCAACGGAAAAAATTCTAACCGTGGTACAGACTGCTGTAGCGAAAGAAAGATCCCTAACACAAGGTAAACAAATAATCATCGTTACACCAATACCAGCCCTAGAGGTGGTAACAAAGGCAAGCATTCCAAATGCTAAAGCATTACATCCGAGATGGATACAGTGGGTTAATTCTCTTGCTGCAACAGACGTGGTATACGAATTTGATCCTAATTTAAAAACACAAGAATTTCTCCAATATGAATTTGAATGTCCTCTGCCGACCGAAATCCTGCCTCTAGAACACTACGGCTGTATAATATATACAGACGGATCAGCACAGCCCGCAGTTGGGGGTAAACAAGCTTACAGTGCTGCGTGCGCGATCGTTAAAGGTCACTGGCACGGAGGAAAATTTAGACCACTGGTCACTAAAACACAATCTCTAGGAGATTGTACAGCTCAGAGAGCAGAACTACTAGCATTTAAGATGGCGCTTGAAAATACCGATCGTGAATTCCCCACACTCATAGTGTGCGATTCATATTATTGCGTGCAGTCTTATAATGAATACTTGCAGATCTGGGTTGAGAATGCTTTCAAAGACGCAAAAGGTGGCACAATCAAGCACAAAACGCTTTGGGAACAAGTAGTTCTTTTACAAAAGGAACTACAAAAGACTCACGTGATACATACACTGAGTCATCAACGTGATGGCGTTCACGTTGCAGGGAATTCATTGGCTGATGAAGCAGCGAAGGCAGCTGTCCAAACGGCTTCCGTAGCCACTATCACCCGGTCAAAAACAAAAATAGACAGCGAAATATTACAAGCTGTCAGTGCTACAGTAAAAGATGCGATAGAAACACTCCCGAAAGGCTTTCCAGTAAAGTACTCATACATAACTGATGCGAATAACGTTCCATTTGCTCGAATCCCTGGAGTGGGGGATAGGGCAATTACAAACATGGAATATAGGTTAGGAGTCATTATAGCGGCACACGAAGGGCTCGCTTCTGTACATGCTGGTGTTTCAGCCACAGTATCACTATTAAAACAGAGATACTGGTGGCCACACATGAGAAGACAAACTAGGAACTATGTTCTAGAATGCGAAATAAGCCAAAGGATGAAGGTATCAACCGTGAAACGACCAGCACAGACGCCCCTTCTAATCTCAGATAAACCATTAGCATGTGTTTACCTGGACCACTGCGGTCCCTTACAAAGGGATGGCAACTATAAATATATCATGGTCGCAGTGGATTCATGTACGAGATTTATTTGGATGTGGCCCCAGCGCTCGGCTGACGCCAGAACTGTTATAAAAGATTTGCGAGTCTTTATCGGCACATACGTAATTGGCATGCTACATTCTGACCAGGGTCCTGCTTTTAGCTCTCGAGCTTATAAGGAGGCCATGACCAGTATGGGCATTGCATTGCGGTACTCTTGTCCCTTTCATCCTGAGGGAAACGGAATTGTGGAAAGAAAAAACCGTGACATAAAGCAATCTATAACGGCAAAGGTATTAGGTTCGGGAGCTGGGTGGGTCAAACATTTAATAAGTGTCCAACGTAGTCTTAATAATCTGCCAAGAAATTCTCTGAGAGGTTTCAGTCCGTACGAATTATTGTTTGGGACTAGAATGTTAATCCAGGACCTCGATAGTCAAACTTCAGTGGTTAAAGAGAAATGCTTTGATATCAAAGATCGTTTGGCTATTTTACAGGACTTAAATGAAACAAGAAAAGACCTGAGCAACATAAAATTTAAACAACTGCCAACAACCACTGAAGAGAAACCACCTGTCTCAGCAAGGCCTGTCTGGATTCCAAAAATCGAGGATCTGGTCAGAGAGAAAATAACGGTGAAGAAGGAATTTGGGCCTTCTTACAGAAAGGCAGTACCTGTCTTAGGTATCAACGGAACAAGATCAGTTGTACTACCGCCCCTTGCTGGTAAAAAGGAGAACCGAGTTGTATCCATCGACCTGGTTAAACCACAATCATGTGGCCGATAATAAGTAGTAGGCCGAGTGGACTCTCAAGAAATAGCAGAACACCAAAGTTTGCGACAAACACAGAGGTTCAAACTGAGAGACTAATCACATTTGATAAACCTACAGTGAATCAACAAGGACTATGCAACAAAGCCATGGAATTTAAACCTCTTGAAACCCAAATCCAAATCTTACATCAAGAAACACCAGTCTACAATGATGTAACCACTGACTATGCTAATGCAACAAAGAAAATTCCAAAAACAAAAAGAAATCCAGAAGCAATTGAAACAATTGACAGAACTGCATCAGGCTATTTCATCAACTTCGATGACTTTTCTGAGGATCCGAGCAAGCCTGAGGGACAGCCGACAACATCAAAGACTTTTAAAGACAAAGCAAAAGAACTCTTTCATCAACTACAAGAAACCTATCTGATTTCTCCATGGATTGAATTTTGGGTGGCACAAGGTGTATTTGTCCTCATACTTTGGCTCATCCTGGTACTATACTTGGGACATTTCATTGAGGGAAAATATGTTACAATGGACACAGCAAGTCAGAAAATCAACTTGGTCCTGAAACCACACAAGTCTTCACACATCGAGAAAAGAGAACCTTCTTCAGTAAACTTCACAGCCAATCCTATACCCGGTGGGGTAGCATGGGACAAAACTGATTACGAAATCTATGGCCCGGTCGAGCTCTTGAAGTATCCTCATCAATTCAAGATTTCATTAAGTGACTTTGTAAAATCAAGCACATTCGCTGATGATTGGGACTTTGAAAGTATTAAAGATATGATGTCAGATCTAGTGATGTCAGCTAAATTTACAGAACATGATTATTTACATGGTTCATCTAATTATGACCAGATGTACTGTTACAACCACTATGGTAACCATTATCTGCATAAATCTGCTCAACCTAGAAATGTTTTTAATTATAACCAATGGGAACATTGTGCAACTCCACCAAAAGGCAGTTCGAAAACATTTTATGAAAAGTTTCCATATTTCTCAGGGTTTAACACAAGTAATGCAGAAACGTTTTATTTCAAACTGTTAAATAAGACAGGAATGAAAACCATGCTTACAAAAACAAAATTAATCTATTCAGAGACATTTTTTGACAAAATGAATACATTCGGTTTTGATTTCTGGAACAATAACATTGAAACGAAAACAATCTGGGGTACAAGAGATTGGCAGGTCAAAGGTATAGAATAATTGTTTAGAGCCTGCATGATCCCAGAACAAATTATATTCTTGAATGACACAATTCAACAGACAACCTGTTTTGGCCTAGCCAAAATTAAAGACTTAAACAAACCGTCTATTCCAAAACCAACACCTGACAGTAATAACACTACAGATGATGAGATGGACGTATCCCATATTTTAAACCAAAACAGAACACATCCTGATTGGAAAAAATGGTTGATCTGGCCCACAGACACAAATAACTGTCAAGATAGATTCCTGAACAAAAAACAGGGGTTCACATAAACCAGGCCAGACCCTATATACTCCCAGCAACAACATCCAGGGATTGTAACTACATACAGTGTAGGAAAACTCTGCCTCGAATGGCTACGAACATCCACACTGGCAGAAATTAAGCAACACTTGACTTTACTTAAAGAAGGTGCTGACTTGCGTGATTTCATTATGGGACCACGCAGACAGCGTCAAAAACGTTTCATAGCGGCCTCTATATATGCAGCTTACAACGAAGCTTGGAAAGTAACTCAAATTGAAACAGCAGAGAAAATACGGGAAATTGACCGTGTTAATTTGAAAAAATCACTTTCTGTTGTGGACAATGGGTTAATGACTCTGTCTTCCAGAATATATTCACTGGACAGTATTGTGTCATCTGCAATCGATATAATAGAGCAAGACTTACTGATGTTACAACACGGTCAGTCCCAATTGCGTTCTATTGTACAGCTTGTCTGGACGTTACAAAATCTGCGTTCAGGCTACGTGCCTTGGCGTTTAATCAACACAACGTCATTATTCGGTATCTTTAACCTTACTGATACACAAATCAGCTTGGCACAAAAGGGTGCAGAGTATACAATTCTGAGCATTGAAAAACTTGAGAGATTACCATTGACAATGTCTGAACGACCTGTCATTGAACGGATAATACATGGAATCATAACTATTCCGATAACGACTTTCCAATTTCGATACTGCCAGAAATATATACAGGCAGGCCAGTATGAAAGGTTGGGTAAAGGATACATTAAGTCAACATGGAACCTACCTTATACACACACATGTTATAGTGAAAAAGGACAGAGTGTATTTCTTAGTGGTAACAATTGTGAAAAATCACTAAGTGGTATACTTCTGTGTCAGGGTATATGTTTACATGGGGCCTGTGAGGGGACTTCAAATAACCTTTCATGTCACCAGCTCGGTACACCTGCTTAAAGTAGAACTATTCTTAGAGAACAGAGCTTCTATTTTTAGGAACTCTAGAGACAATAATTTACCTCAGCCTGTAGCATATTTACGAGTAAATGTATTTATATGTGATGAAGTGGTCTCGCAAATCATTCATGCTGAGATAAAATGCGCATCCTTTTTTGAATGATTACACTGCTTGAATGCATACAGTACCTATACTCATTTTCGTGTCTTTCAAATATGCCTATTTTCAAATGCAAAAAATGTATTTTGGGTGGTTCGGTATACACATGCACTATTAGTTATGTTTACTATTGATTAGGTTAGTAAATATGGACATGAATTCGTGGAGTGGGTGTAGTGTGTTTATATAGGGACCTGTATCGATACTCCAATTTCTGACCCTTGTCCGGTTATAAATCACTAATATCCATACAACGGCACAGAAACCAGTTTCATAAATTAGTCATAGCGCATGCTGTCACATTAAGCAAGCACTATTCCTCCAGCCCCCTAGAAAGCACACCGAGTTCTCTAAACAAACCAAGCCTCCAGAAAACCTGGGAAATCCCCACTGCTATTGTTTTGATTTTGTTCGAGAACTCCTGTAAAGAATGTAAGAACGACCAGTTCTTAATCGACGTCTTATGTCCATCCTTACGTCAAACCCGGCACCTCTCAGGTATAAATATACCGACACTGCCCTAAGTAAAGACACGGTGGTGATGAGCTTGGAGCAGCGACTACTTGCCGGAGAGCCCAGCTGATGCAAGAGCCCACGGACGCTGCCCCACCCCTTTTGACGCGCTGAGGAAAAACGCTGCCTTTCCTCTTGCCGAGGAATCCAGCCTCCAGCGTTTCCAGCTTGCCCTCGCGGGTAACTGGGATACCGAGTCCTGAGAAAGAGATACCAGACCTCCTGCCTTCTAAATCCCAGGTACTGAACTGACTAACCCTTTACAGAGAATTCTTGAGTCAGACTCTTGGCAAAACAAACTTAACTTAAACTGCTACTTACTTACTCCCTCCCATGTATTAGGCTTAGGTCAGGTACACCGGGGTAGGCGTAGTTAGAAGCACCAGTTGAGTACGATTAGTCAATGTATATATGTATGTATATCTTTTATCCATTTTAAAGTAACATATGGCTAAGAAACCATATCAATGCTTTTACAGCATTATTTTATAATCCTGCTTTTACTGTATGCACTTTACTTAACTATAAGTATTACAATTGTAGCAATTCATTTCTCTTGTATGAGAAAAGAGACTGATCAATAAATAACACCTTTTATTGAAAACGCCCGTCTCTCCTTTTCTCTGCAATCTGGTGAAACTAAGTATGCACGTATTGACTGAGTAAAATAGCTGTCTTTTGTTTTCACACGACTCTAGAGATATACTCTTGATCAAGGAGAGCAAAGTTGTCATGTTCTATGGTTGTCAGAAACTAAATCCCTTCTTGTCTATCCAGGGAGGTTAAAATCCTCCTCGCCTATTCGAGAAAGTTTCTAGTGAACTCTGAGCTAGCTGGCACACAAAACTTAAGTCTAATATCGTCAGTAAAAGACCTAGTTAACCTCAGTCCTACGTCTACACTACTGAAGATATCATTCCAATGCGCAGAGCCTATTTGGAATATAGGAACTACACTACAAAAGCAGGCCACACCCTGGATCTAGTTTTCTCTAACATTACTTCTATAGATATGGAGACTCCTTGCCCTCTTGCATGGTCTGACCATTACCTGATTAATTTCTCGGTTATTCTGTCTAAACTTGGCCAAGTTAAGGGCAAACGCTCCATTATAAAAAGAAACTGGAAAAATCTGACTGCAGCATCTGTAAGCCCTATTTTTCAGGACAACTATCCCCTTTTATCCTTCGACCCCAATGTAGATGCTGTCTCTATAAATCAATGGATTGCCACTGCCGTAGAGGCCATTGCTACTGCCAGAGTGGTGAAGTCCATTAGACTGTCCCCCTCCGCACCTTGGTTCTCTAACGCCTTCACAGAAGCAAAAAGCAGGTGCAAACAACTAGAACGCCAGTGGAGAGCGAGCTACTGTGACTTAGCAAAAGGAATCTATAAAAAAGCATTGAAATATTTTCATAAGTCACTAAAAGTAGCTAGGAGGGATTGTATTGTTTCGAGTTTCCACAACGCAGATCACTTCAGTAGAGAGGTCTTTAAGGTGGTCCAAACCTTCTTTAAGCCTAAAGCAATTGAGACAGAAGTGATAGCGTCTCCAGCATTGTGTGTAAATATTGCTAGTTTCTTTTCTAATAAAATTGCAAAGGTCTATGACTTCTTCTCGGCACCAGAGGCAACAGAGAAATTAGATACATCATTGGGAGCGGTTGAGGCTCCTCTGTTTACTAATTTCATACCTATTTTGCCTCAAGATGCATTAGTAGAAATTCAAAAATGTTGATCGGGCGCCCTAGATGATCCTAGATGATCCATGCCCTCCTAAACTCTGGAAAATGTTGGCCCTTCCTCTGACTGGTGTGCTATTGCATACCTGGAACACTTCTCTTGACATTGGTGTCTTTCCAAACAAATGGAAACACGCAACACTTCTCCCCCTGCGGAAAAATCAAATGGTGACCCAGGAGATCTCAACAATCTCACTGCTCCCTGCGCCAGGTAAAATGTTGGAGAAGCTGGTCCAGCGCCAACTTACTAACTTTATCGAGCGCAATGGCACTCTGCATGACACACAATCCGGATTCCGGGCGGGTTTTAGTACGGAGAACCACTCTTCTCGAGGTAGCTGACTCAGTGAGATGGTCGCTGGATTTAGGGGCATCAGCGTTGCTGGTGCTCCTGGATCTGTCTGCTGCTTTTGACACTGTCGATCACGCCATACTGATCCAGAGACTACAAGAGGCGGGCTTTGAGGGGAAGGTACTGACATGGCTGAAATCAATTTTACGCGGTCGCACCCAGAGAGAGTCGCCTTACAACCATTTGAATCAAAACCCAAACATCTCTGGTGTGGGGTCCCTCAAAGCTCAGCACTGAGCCCTCTACTCTTTAATCTCTACCTAGCTCTGCTTTTCTCTTTGATTGCCAACTGGGGGGTGAAAGCGATCTCCTACGCTGACGATACCCAGTTGGTTTTCGCATTTCAAGAGCAGAAGGTAGATGCTATCAAGAACTTTAAAGGGTGTCTCCGTGACATAGCATTATGGATGAATACAAACAAATTAAAACTCAATGCTGGAAAGACAGAGATACTGTTCTTCAGAAAGGGACCGGTGCCAGCTTCAGATCTGTGGTGGCCATCAGAAATGGGTCCACCGCCTTCCCCCGCTACCAATATCAGAAATCTAGGTGTGAGATGGGAGGCTGATCTCTCCTTTTCGGCCCAAATTCAGCAGGTCACCGCAACCTGCTTCAGTATCTTAAGGAATCTCTGTAAATTTTTAGATTTCCTTCCGGAAGACTGCAGGCAATCCGTAGTCCATGCCACAGTGACATCTAGGCTAGACTACACAAATGGCCTATACCTTGGCCTTCCTAAATATTCTATCTGCCGCCTCCAGATGATACAGAATGTGGCTGCGAGACTCGTCAGACACGTACCGTTCCGACACCATGTCTCTCCGCATTTACACAAGCTCCATTTGATCCCAGTAGCCAAAAGAATCAAATTCAAGGTCATGACTACCGGGCTCTCAATGGAAACTGCCCCCGCTATCTTCAACAAAGACTCTGCTGCTATAAGCAGAATCGAGACTGAGGTGGAACTCTCAAAATTTGGTTTATACTGTTAGGGTTTGTGCACAGCAAAGAGCATGTCCCCTCTCATTGCACTAGTGGTCTCTGTAATGGCTCTCTTTAAACATACTATGCATTGGTCTCTGTAATAGCTCTTTAAACATACTATTGAAAGCTTTACTTGTTATCGCAGCCCCTCCCTAAGACTTCTGTGTATGTTGCGCAATGTATTTACAAGTTTGGACATTGCTGTCTTGTTTGCACATTGGACCTTGCTTTTACCAAGGCTTATTTAGAGCACTCCTCCCTAGGCCATGTGCTACTTCAACTCATTAGCATAATAACTGAAGCTCTGCACACCTGCTTGTGAGAACCACACCCAGTTCTTCGAACCAAACCCAGCTCTTCGAACCACACCCAGCCCTGTCTATAAAAGGCAGCCCCTGAGCCTCACCCAGTGCTTGTGCTCGTCTACCTCCCACTTACCTGAGAACAGATCCTTCAGCGCTGGCACTCCTGCTCTCTCCAGACCTTCATTGGCTTCAACGGGCGCAGCTGCTGGCTCTTCCTTCTTCCGGTTTCCAGCTCCTTCTTGCCTCAGCCCCTCTTCTGTCCACTGCAATCGACCTGCAAAAGAGAAAGAGGACAAGGTTAGACTGATCAGTATCCCTTTTCAGCAACAAGTAAGTGCAAAACATTTTATTACCTGAAAGAACTTTGTTGGCGATTTCCGGATTCATGTAAAGACAATTTGGAAAAAGATATCTCCCACGAACTTTGTGGTTCAAACCCTTTGTTACAAGAATACTTTGTGGAACTTTGTGAAATAAACATTGTTTTACATGGAACTTTTTAAGAATCGAACAGAGGAAACCATTGACAGCAAGGAAAACAGTAAATCAAGGACTTGCACAAATTACTTGCTGTACTTTGATGTAAAAGTACATTATTTGTTTTATAAAAAGCCTGGAAATGTGTGAAAAGTGAGTTTGCTATTAAGAATTTAGGCTTTAGTTATATTAAGGTGAATGTTAGATGTTGGTAATTATGATAATGATATTCGTTTAATTTTACAGAAGTTTTACAGTAATAGAAAGCACATCCCAGAACAGTAACACATTCCAATCCTGGAAGCTAAAGACCAGGATCCAAGAGGTACTTTTAGAAGAGAATTTCTAAATAGATTAAGGGTTAGTCAGGAACACATTTAGGGATAGGTTGCACTTATCTGTTCTTTGTTTATGTTTCATTAGGCACCAGTTTCTACAGAAGTCAGAGAGGGCCGCAGACTTTAGCAGCACTTCTACAGTGGAAACGCAAGAACGGTGTTGTCTGTCTTTTTTTATTTTTTCCACTTCTCCCCTTCCCTTGAGCTTCTGGTTCTTAGTGCACTGTTTAAAACTAGTGTGCTGGAACAAGCAGTTTCAGGGTGGGGTCAGACTGTCTTCAACCTCCATCAGAACTGAACAGAAACTCAGGTGAGCTGGGCTTTGACATATACTCCCCGCCTTGCGAATGCTCGTCTGGGTGGTAGAGCGCTCGCAGTTAGAATGGCCATAATGTGGAATGCCCTGCCTTGGAGTATCCACCAGGCTAAATCAGAGACCTACTTCAGAAAGGCCCTGAAGACTTGGCTCTTTAGGGATGACTAGGTTGGTATTTAGTGCCACAGCCTACTCTGCGTGCAATGCCTGCTGCTACAGCGCCGGGACACCTCTGCTTAAGGTAGCTGTTGCGCTATAAAAGCTCCAGTATTATTATTATTATTATTTAGGAGGGATATTGGTCTGCATGACTCACATTTAAGAGGATCTTTTACCGGTTTCAGAATTAAGCTAATGGTGGCATCATTCCAAGATTAAGGAAGAGCAAGACCTTCCAAATAGATAATATTAAATAGGCCCACTAGTCTGGGAGTTATTATTTCTTTTAAGACTACATATACTTCATTTGGGATAGCATCTGGGCCTGCAGCTTTCCCTTTTTTGACTTTTTTAACACAGTTAATACTTCTTCGATGGTAATTCATTTCAAAAATCTTTATTTCGATCACAGATCATAAAAGATACATAGCATATATACAACTTAAAAGCTTATTAAACATGATGTGATCCAGTATTAAGACAGTTAAAACATGTGGGAAGATAAATCAATATATTTCATTCAACGTTTTTTTTTTATACAAGTCTTTTCATCGCTCGGGTTCGGATGTACCACATGGAAGTCAGAAATTTCGATAAGGCAAAAACTAGAGTGGGAGAGAGGTCAGACTTTAAAACTCTGTAGGCTGGTTGGAAGGATCTAAAGCCCAAGTTCCTAAGTAGCGGGACTAACCAGTATTTCCTACTCCTCTCGTAGCCTTTACAGAAAAAGACAGCGTGAACGTCGTCCTCCTTCTGATGAGCACACATAGGACAGGTTGCTACGGTGGAGCGAGATTGCCATGACGCTGTAAATGAAGCTAGGGGGAGGCATCCATATCTCCATTGTAAAAATAGTTTTCTCGTTAGTACAGGTGAGATTGCGTCTAGAATGCTTTCAAGGCTATAAGAGTCTTTCACTTTCAGGAACAAATGTGTCAAGGATCCTTCACGAGTAGCATTAATAGCTCTTGTCAGCATCAGTTCGTAATATGCTGTCGCTAATACCTTTTTTGGGATCTTTATACAAGAGTTTGCAGGATCCGTCCATAGTTCCGGGTATCCCATCTCCTCTAGCATTCCCTTGACATAGATCATCCAAGGGATCCTCTTGGCATTCCGTAGCTCCAGAAATTCCTGTAGTTCCTCTCTGTAATTTGTGAGGTCTGGGCTACACCACAACCGCCTCCAGAAGGTTAGGGGTTTAAGTCCTAGCTCCTCTGTTATTGGTCGAATTCCCAGATCTAGTCTGAGGGGGAATAGAGGGGTGCTCCGGGGAAGGGCAACGACCTGCCTCAAAAATTTATTTTCTGTTAACTGTAAATTGTGTAGTTGGGAGTGACCCCACAGCTCACCCCCATATGTGACACCCGCCCGTGCTTGAATTTTGTAAATGTGCATGATTGGGGTTAGTGGGCGATAGAATGATTTGTTCACCAGACGCGTAGTGCCACCCGCCAACTGTGCCAGTTTGATGGTCACTTTAGTCTGGTGACTCGTCCACGTTAGGTATTCGTTTAAAGTGATCCCCAAGTATTCAATGTTGCGCCCACGTTCTATTTGGACTGAGCCTATCCTGGGTGGGACTCGATTTTGGGGGTTTGGATTTAAGATCATAAATTTAGTTTTTTGTAGGTTTATTTCTAAACCACGTTCTTCGATGGTAATTACTGCGTTTAAAGATTCATTCAACTCAACCACTTACTTTGGAACCATTGATTAGCTCAGATAGAGATCTACTTCATCACTTGAAGGTACTAGGTCCTCCTCATACAGGGATTGGAAGAAATCTTTAAAAGCATCTTCTATTTCTGTCCTACTCTCTACCTTTTCACCTGTCAGGTCGCTATATATTGTCATAATTTTATTACTATTGTTGTATGTTTTTGTTTTCCATGCTAAGAGTTTCCCACTGTTTTCCCCGTATTCATAATTTAACAATCGGCTAGCTTCCCATCTTTTTCTTACCCTTCCCTCCAGATAGTTTGATAAATCATATTTCTTTTTGGAAATATCCTCTTTTGCTCCTTCTTGTTCTATTTCAGAGGTTACTGTTTCATAGATTCTATATTGTTCTAGTATGTCTGACTCTAATTTGCTTATTATATGCCTGATTTCCTTGTTTCTATTTGCTGCTAAGTTGATCAAAGTTCCTCTAAGAACCGCATTATAAGCGTCCCACACTACTTGCATTGAAACTTCTCAGTTAGCATTAATTTGAAAATATTCCTCGGTTATGACATTTAACTGCTCTTCGACCTGTTCTTCAACCAGGAGTGTGCGATCTAATGTCCATCTAATCTCGCCCTGTGCACAGCTTTGAAAAATCTATTCTTGAGGGGTGGCCATATTTTTGATTTTTATAGGTGAATCTATTATTATGATCTCCTTTGCTCTTCCAAATATCTACTACACCCAGATCCTCTTTAAATCTATTCATCAATTCCATAATTTTAGGAAGATTCAAGGCTCTACCGGGCGGATGTCTATCATTATTGGATCTAATAATATATTGAAATCTCCGCCCAGAATAATTAGGATGGATATATTGATTAACTGGGTGTATAAAGACTGCAGGTGAGCAGGGTCGTCCATATTTGGACCATAATATCCAACTATAAAAAAATTCATTTTGCTCTAATTTAATCCTGGAAGCTGCCCATCTTCCTTTTGAGTTAGCATGCTCTTCCAGAATATTAATCTTTGAAGATTTTTTGACAATTATTGCCACACCTTTAATACAAAATGTCTGATTTGTGCAAACGTATGTTTCAACCCACTTTTCATGCTTTATTATTTCTGGCCACTCTCATTTTAAGAGGTGAGTCTCTTGTAAGATTATAACATCGTAATTAATTAGTTTAAGATATTTAAAGATTTTTTGTCGTCTTCTCCTTACTCTCAGCCCGTTTACATTCCAGGTTATAATTTTTATTTTACCCTCAGGTGCTGTCATCTGTATTTTCTACTTTCTCCCTTTCTCTTTAATATCAGTATCGACTTTGCGGTACATGTTAGAGAACCTTGGCTTCCCTGTATCTTGCATATCGACCAATTCTTTTTTTAGTTTTTTCCCCAAATGCTCCCCACCTTAAACTTGTGCTAAAAAATAAATAAACAAAGCTCATACCCATCACCCTCTCCTGGAGAACCATCCCTTCTATCATTGGGCAACTCTGATTGTCCTATTTGAGCTCCTTCTTCATGAGGCCTTATATTATGCCATGTCTGGCCATTATTTTGTTGCTTTAATTTGTTCAGGGAGTGTCTCAACTTCTTTCGAGTCTCCGATATTGTATGTTTTGTTGTCCCACATAATCCTCAATTGAGCTGGGACCTTCATCTGGACAGTGGCTCCTAATGATCTCAATTCTTTCATATAGTTTCCAATTGCCCACTGCCTGTCTAGGGTGGCTTTAGATACGTCCAAACAAATTTTGAATCTATGGCCGACCCTGGAAAAAGTGCCTGCTTTTAGCGCACTACTTAGTATGTTTTCTTTCAGAGTATAGGTTTTAAAATGTACAAGTATTTTCCGAGCATTTTTCCTTAGTGTGTTCCATCTAAAGGGATCTCTATGCACCCTTTGAATTTCGTCGTCTAACATTTTCTCATCTAACTCTGGAATACATTCCTTCAACAAGGTTATCACAAACCTTTTTATGTTCTTACCTTCTAGTCCTTCCGGTATGTTTACTATGCGTAAGTTATTTCTCCTTGAGTTGTTTTCCTGGGTTTCAATTCTATCTCTTAGCTCTGTCTCTCTATTAGTTAGATTACTGATATTGCTCTGACAAGTTTTTACATCTTCTCTAGTTTGCTCTACTATATTTTCTATTTATGATACATAATCTATTAAGGCATTAACCTTTGCTCCAAAGCTTCACAGGATGCTTGTATTTTTTCCTGATTTTTTTCCGACTTGGCAAACCCCAATTTCATCTCCTTCATTAGTCAGTCCGCCAATCTCACCCTGTGTTGGTGGCTCCAAGCCTCCCCCAGGGTTATTGGAAGGAGTATCCAGTTGAACATTTTTTTCTGGTAGATGGCTTTCCTCAGCTTCTGGAGTACATTCCTCTGTGCTAACATTTAAAGTCAGAACTAGAAAGCGGTTCGGAGACTCAGCAATTCCAATATTAAGTGTTGGAAGGAGATATTGTTTCTTCTATTACTTGCATTTTTTGCTTTTTCTGGATTTCACTGTTTAAAGAACCTTCCTTCTGAGATGAGTTCTGAGTTTTTCTTTCACCTTAAAGAAGGTACGAAGAGAGGGCGTTATTTTTAGGTTGGCTCCCTTCTTAGATTGTTCTCATTTAGTCGCTTTGAAAGCTCTAGCTGAAACTACTGCTGCAGCTTCACTTTTTGCTTTTTTGACCTCTTTGTTTTTTGTTAATAGATTTTGATTTATCTTAATTTGGAGTGAGTGTATTTCCCCCGTACTGGTATGACCTGACGCTTCTAAGGGTCCGTATTCATGCGTCTATTCCGTAGGGCATAACTTATTTCTTGAATACAAGTTTTAGTAACTATTTTGCTTGCCGTCAAGTCTATAGAATATTCTACATCTCTAGAGTCAAGTGTAAAACTGGTGCCAAATCTGGGGCTTGAGGCACTTGAGGTAAGTCATCATGCAGAGGATTAATTGTGAGATTACCAACTATCAAACCCCGCTTTGCCCCTTCCCTGCCTCTTTACTGGATTCAAACATACAACATACCTCCGTTCTTTTTCTTTTTTGTTGTTTCCTGTACTGCCTGTAGCTTCCAGACCGGCGTTGTAGGAAAAAGAGCTGTTAGGCGAGCCTCTGAAACTCGTTTTAATTAGCCCTTTCCGGCGTTCTTGCAGTCTGGGCACCGTTTCTGCCTAAACGCCTCCTTTCTCCTCGGTCTCCTTCAGCGGGCAGGAGCGCCGTTTTGTGCCAAAATCCGCCTCCGCCTTCCAACCGTCGCAGCTCAGAATGACTCGCATGCAAGCTTCTCGAGTATTTCCTGTGTCAGCACATAAGGGTTTTTCGTTTCAATTTGATCCCCTCCAGCGGGCAGGCAGCGCCACTTCACGCCGAGATCCACCTCCGCCTTCAACCTGATCGGCTCGGATACCTACACCCCTCATCAGCCAGAGATTTATTTTGCCAGGTTGAAATGACGGGTTAAAACTGTACACACAGGCTGCAATGGCAGGCCTGAGACATGTTTAAAAGGCTACTTAAGAGGGTGGCACCCTAGTGCTGCAGGCCCACTAGTAGCATTCAATTTACGGGCCCCGGATACATGTAGTACCACTTCATAAGTAAATTAACTATGCCACTTTGGTATAAGCTAATTCTACCATTTTGAGAAGAGAGAGTACCAGCACCATAGCACTGGTTAGCAGTGTGATCGTGCACAGAGTCCTAGGGCCCACAAAAATGACTTCAGCAAAAAAGTGGTGGGTAAAAGCAAAGGTTTTGGGTTGACCCTGCAGAGAGGCCATGTCCAAAAGTTGATGAAAGAATGATTTAACAGAAGCTCGGAGAACGGTGATTGCAGTAAATGGTTGCTGAGGCTAAGGTTGCTGAGAGTTAAGGTAGCAGTGTTGGAATCAAGTGATTTAGGTAAGTGATCTAGTTTCTCAAATACCAATAGCACCATGGGGGTTGCTAGAGAGTCACAATGTTCACTTTGAGGGGGGAATTGAAATTCAATAAAGCTGAAAGGAGGGCATGTGATATGTAGCTCTTGAAGTGGAGAAGATCAAGAACGGCTTCATGTGTACTCTATTGCCTTTGTAGTTTTTATGTGGTGTGGAAGAGAATTTCGGTCCATGTGAAAAGTAGCTTTGTAGCAGAGTTATTGGGTTTTATCCATATTTTATTGATAACTGTGAAATGTAGTGGGGTGTGGGAGTCAAAGTGATGATTTACACTTATGTTTATATCATGCTTTTGTGCTTTTCTTCTACACAGACAACAAACTGCACACGGCAGGATCGTTCGTCTTTTGCAAATGGGTGTGAGCAGGGATGTGGGCTACCTTAGCCAAGGAAGCAGAGAAATAGGAAGACTTACTGATTTCTGTCTCGCCCCATATGCTTGAAATCTATCCCCATACGAACCTTCTTCATTTTTACAGATTGTAAGAAATTGGGTTGTTGGAAGACTGGGATGTGAGCCCTGGTCAAGCAGCAACCACAACCCTTGCCAGGGCAGGATACAAGCAAGCCCAAAAATAGCCTGTGTGCACCACATTGGCAGCTTGGCACAGAGCAGTCAGTCTTAACTTAGAGGCAATGTGTAAAGTATTTATTTATGCAACACTTCAAACAGTAACGCAATGAAACCATCCACAAAAGGAGCGCAGAAAAGGTTTTAAAAAATAGGGTACATTTTAAGAAATGGAATAAGACCAAAACACCAAAAATCAGTAGAACTGGAGATATTTAATTTTTAAGTTTGTAGTGAAATAGGGGCAAAAAGCACAAAACTCTACTGTGGATACCTGGTTGCCCCGGACCGGCAGAAAGTCACAAGTTCAGGCCGACCGTGATGAAGCATGGGCTCGCGACAGGGACCCAGTTAGGCCCGCTGAACAAAGTACCTGAAATCCTGGATGCGGAGAGTTGCTTGGATCCGCGTCAAAGAAGTGCTGCACAGCCAAAGCCATGTGGCGGTTCCAAGATGCAGCAACGCTGAACTGTGAGGTGTTGTTGCCTTGTTGTCAAGGGTCCGATCGGCTTGTGATGCGAAGTTCGGTGTCAGAGATGTGGGATGCAGCTGGCGATGCATCAGTTCCGAAGAGCTGTGAGGTTGTGATGGGGAGTCTGCTGTCATCATTGAGGCTGCCATCAATGAGGTGATGTGAGGACCTGGGCTGTGGTAGTGCCACTCTGTCAGGGAATGCGTCTATTCCCGAGGACTTGGGAGCTGCTATGTGGGACTTTTGTGATAGGTCCAATCTGCGTAGAAGCAACTATGCATTGGTTCTGCTCGGGGATGCGCCGCTCAGCCAAGGAGATGTATTGGTGCTGCTTGGGGATGTGTTGTTCAGCAGATAGGATGCGTTTGTTCCACTAACAAGCACGTTAGGCCAACTTCCAATGGTCCAGAACTGGGGTGGCACCATTTGGCAGGGTAGACTCACAGATGGCAGAGTCCAGGTGCAGGAGGTTGGAAGCCTGGTATGTCCCTGAGGCTTCAGATCAGGAGGATAGCCACCTAGCCCTTGGAATCAGTTTGGGTTCAAGAGATGCAGGTCCAGACCATCTCACCCAGGCAAGAGGTGAGCAGGCAGCAGATCAGCCCAGCAAAGCAGGAGTCCAGCTGAGTGCCATCCAGCAAAGTGTCAGTCCTTGTGCAACACAGCAGTCCTTCTTCCTGGCAGAGTATGCACAGGTACAGAAGTGGTGCTGTTTGAGGTCCTTTTTTATACACAATTCTGGCTTTGACGTGGGGAGATGCTTCTATCGGCATGCCTTTGAAGGGTACAGATGCCCTGCCTTCCCTGCCCTGGCTCCAAACTAACTACAGGGTGTATGCAGTCCATTGTGTGGGGACAGGACACAGCCTATTCAGGTGTAAGTGAGTCTGGGTCCAGTTCCTCCCTTTCCATCCTGTCAGTGATGGCCCACTCAGTCACACCTATGCTCCCATTGTGCGTGGCTATCTAGGGGAATACAAAAAGCCCAGCTGCCAACTATACCCAGTCATGTGCCCATACACAGGCTTAGGCACCAATTGGATAAGGCAAGAAAATGGCAACTTTCTAAAAGTGGAATTTTTAGAATTGCAATTTAAAACCAGACTTCACCATAAGTTAGGATTCCTTTCTGCTGCTCTAGTAGTGGCAGCTTTCTCAATTCGAGCGGAATGTTTCTCAGCACGAGTGGTTGCGACTTGCCGCAACCACTCGCTTTGACAAATCCGACCACCCGCGTTGAGAAATCTCACCAGGAGGTTTATTTTCCCCGCTCGCCAACTAGACCTTTGCAGAGCTCTGCGAGCTCCATGGAGTGTGCAGTGAGGAAAAGTCTGCAAACTCCGAGAACGGAACAGAGTTCACCGCCTGTGACTTAAAGAGTTTTTCACCACCAGAACATGATAAACTTAAAAATACAAGTCCTTCTTTTTAAACACATTGCACCCTGCCCTCAGGGCTGTCCAGGGCCTACCTAGGGTTGACATACATGTATTAAAAAGAACGGTTGTGGCCGGGCTAAAAGTTTATTGTGCTAATTTGAAATGGCAGTTTAAACTGCATACGCAGGCTTTATAATGGCCGGCCTGAGATACGACTAACGTGCTTTTTAAGTAGGTGACACAATCTGTGCTGCTGTTCCACTAGTAGCATTTAATTTCAAGGCCCTGGGTACTTATAATACCACTTTACCAGGGATTTATAAGTAAATAAAATATGCCAATTGGGAATAAGCCAATATTACCATGTTTTGAGGAGAGCGCACATGCACTTTAGCATGGGTTAGCTGTGGTAAAGTACTCAGAACACTAAGGTCAGCAAAATAAATTAAGTAAAAGGTATAAGAAGGAAGGCAAAAGGTATAGGGGTGACCCTGCAAAAGGGGTCATTTCCAACAGAGATACTTAGTCTACTTTTGTCCAAATAGTCAATCTTTCACTCTACTTTTTAATACTTTCTTAAATTTCACTCACTGATGTGACAGTAAGTGAATTTGCTAACTCAGCCCCTTGATTTCATATAACTTCTCTGTTAGAACTACTCATAAATAACTGCTCACACGAAAATGGATGAAGAGCAAGTTTATTACGCTCTGGCCTCAAGCACGATCGCCTCTTCACTGAACGTTCTATGGTGAGCTCCTATCGAGCGTTCCACCGAGGGTAACAACACTTTGCGGGAAAGGGAGGGGAGGAGGGTTCATACCAATAGGTAACATAGATAACTGTAAAACATGAGGTTACAACACATCTCCCTCTGTCCGAAAACAAAAGACAGTTACAGCATACATTTCCTCCAGAGGAGGCATATATTTACATCCTACTATTTTACGTAGTCCTCCTGCCAACGTGGCGGGCGGCGTACTCTTGAGTCTCTGGGCAAACGGTCACTGGATGGTGTATCCTCTGGGGTTTCCTCACTATCGGGTACAGGTACACACACATTGGGGCAACTACTCACATTGTCCATGCTCCAAGTGCTGCCGTCCTCCAAAACTACAGAGTTCCTACCAACCCTCTTGATTCTCGATGGTTTGGAGAAGGCGGAGACCTTAGCACGCCCAATGCCAGGTTTTTTGATCACCACCCATTGTCCCTCATGAAATCTCCTACTGGAGGTTCCCCATTTCTGGTCAAATCTAGTTTTGTATTCCGCTTGGTGTTGGAACACTTTTCTCATAGTAGAATCTCTGTCCACCCATACCGGATTGCCCCCATTGAGCCAGTTAGGGGTGAGTTTGGATCCTGGGTTTCTCCCCTTGAGGGACACAAAAGGAGACACTCCAGTCACAGCATTCGGGGAAGAGTGATACGACCATAATGTTTTCCTGATGGCTTCCTCAATAGGTTCGTGCATAGTGACGGCCATCTGGATAGTGTTTTTTAACATTCTATTAGCTCTTTCCACCATCCCATTGGCCTTGGGACAGTAGAAAGGTGTCCTCACATGCGAAATGGCTAAACCATCTAAGAATTCTCTCATCAACTCTGATGTAATTTGAACACCATTGTCCGTTACGAGGGTACTAGGTACACCCTCTTTTGAAAATATTTCTTTAAGGAACTCAATTAGGATTGAAGTGGTTATTGAGGGCACCATTTTAGTAGTAATCCAATGGGAATGATAATCAATAAGTACAAACATAAATCTCTGGGAAATGCTTAAATGATTTAATGGACCTATAATATCTAGGCCAAGCTTATCCCATGGTTTAGACGGCACCACCACAGGGATAAGGGGTGCTTTCTGTACCACTTTTGATTTATCACTCATCCCACAAGAAACTCTGGGGCATATTATCAAGTAAGGGCGTTACATTATCGCCGCTTTTATCGGCAGAAAACTGCCGATAAAGCGGCGATAATGGGCTTGATAATATGCTCTATGAATTCCAATCAAAGCCCATGTTAGATGTCTTCACATCTAACATGGGCTTCGATTGGAATTCATAGAGCATATTATCAAGCCCATTATTGCCGCTTTATCAGCAGTTTCCTGCCGATAAAAGCGGCGATAATGTAACACCCTTACTTGATAATATGCCCCACAATCTTTCACTGTACTTTCAACCAACCAATCCATCTTGGGAAACCAATAATGTTGCCTAATTTTGCTCTTGGTCATACTTCTACCTGGGTGTCCCTCCTGCACGATGTCAATCACTCGTTCTCTCACGCTACCAGGGGGGGATGATTTTTGTTCCCCTATACACTTGGCCCCCTGTGATGGATAGTTCGTTCCTCACAACCCAGAAAGGTTTAAGAGCATCTGACAGCTCGTTGCAAGTTCTAGGCCACCCCTTCTCAATCATCACTTTCAACTCTCTCAACACCTGATCCTCCTCTGCTTCCTTCTCCCACTCCTTCCTGTTGATGGCAGGATATTCAATGGACAAAACAACCTCATCAGGTGGACTGCATGGTGAATCTTCACCAGGTATGGGTAGCCTTGACATGCAGTCAGCAATTGTGTTTTTTACACCTGCCACATAACACATCATGAAATTGTAACCCTGCAATGCCAAATTCCACTTAGAGATGCGAAGAGTGGCCTTCTCAATGTTTTTTTGTAGAAAATAGTGGAATGAGGGGTTTGTGGTCGGTGCGTAATGTAAAAGGGATACCTCACAGGAAAAATTTGAAGTGGTTTATCGCCCAATAGCATGCGTTTCCCTTTCGATTGTAGAATAATTTGATTCTGCTTCCTTCAGAGCTCTGGATGCGAATTCAATTATTCTCTCGCATCCGTCCACCACCAGAGTAAGGGATGCACCCAAACCCTTCATCCTAGCATCCGTGGTAAGGGTAGTTTTCGCTTTGGGGTCAAACATACCTAGAGTGGGTGCTTTGGCGATAGCTGCTTTGACAAACTGGAATTCTTGATGACACTCCGTACTCCATTCAAAAGGAGAACCCTTCTTTAAAAACTCTCTCATGGCCTTTGTGTGACCAGCAACATTTTCTATAAATGTGGTCATGTATTCCACTAAGCCTAAGAAGGATCTAAGCTCGTCTTTATTCCATGGAGCCGGAGCTAAAACAACAGAATCCACCAGACTAGACTTGGGCTTGATTCCTTCTCCCGAAATGGTGTGCCCTAAGTAAGTTACGGACTTGACACCAATTTTACACTTGTCTATTTGAGTAGTAAAACCTGCCTTGCTCAGTTTGCCCAGCACCTTTTTGAGGTTCTCGTTATGCTCAAGTTCTGAATCACCATAGATCAAAATATTGTCTTGGAAACACAAGACTTTTCCTAGACCTTCAAGTATGTGCTGCATAATCCGTTGAAATACGGCAGCTGCGGATGCCAACCCGAATGGCATCCTGTTGTACTGGTATGCCCCAAACGGTTTTATAAAGGAAGTCAGGTGTTTGGACTCTGGATGTAGGGCAACCTGATGATATGCAGCGGTCTAGAATGCTGAAATACTTGGCTCCCTGAATGACACTGAGCATCTCATTTATCTTGGGGGGAGGATGTCTCTCCACCCAGATGTTGGCATTAAGATCCCTGAGATCCACACATAACCGAATGCCTTTTCCTCTCCCCTTGGCCGCGACCACAATGGGGGCGAGCCACTCTGAACTCTCAATCTTCTCAATTACCCCCATAGATTCCAACTTCTCCAATTCTTCCTTAAGGGAATCTCTCACCACCAAGGGTACCGATCTGGCCTTATGCACTGATGGTTTATAATGCTTTTTCAACTTTATTTTATGGAGGAACCCCTTCAGCAAACCTAGTTCCTTCGAAAATACCTCAGGAAACTTTCCACACACATCAGCACCTATGCTGGGTCGTTCCACCAAGTACACCGGCTCTGAGGCATTGGGATCCAACTTAATACCAAGGTCTTTTTGATGTTGCCACCCTAATAAGTTTGAACCCTGCTTTGTTATGTATACCGTCCCAACTGTGAACCTGTCCTTGAAGTTAATTTGCATAATCAGCATGCCAACCAAATGTATTGAGTTCCTGTTGTATCCCCCTGGGTTGATGTCTGGAGGTAATAACACATACTCCCTATCTCCTGATCTACTTTTGAAAGTTTCTTCACTTATGAGAGTATACGGTGAGCATGAATCAGCATAAACATCATAAGATACATTGTCAAGCAAAATTTTACATTCTGGGTAATTGCTAGTAGAGCTCTCAAGAAGTTCATTGACTTGGAAAACAATATCTCCCCTTTGTACCTCTTCTTCATGAATAACATGAGTTATGTCCTTTCTTGCATCATGACACACTTTAGTAAAATGACCACGTTTGTTACATGTTCTGCACAAGGCACTTCTTGCAGGGCACTTTACACTGTTAGCTAAGTGATTGGGATTACCACAACGGTAGCACTTAAACTTTTGTGTCTCAGATTTCTGATTTGAACTTCCTGCATGTACACTTCTGTTTTTATCTCCCTTCATGTTTACCTTCAACACTTCCCCTTCGCAAACTTGCTTTACCTCAACAGATTCCTTCATTTCGTTCATACAGAACGCTGTGTGCTCTATGCTTTTCGCTATGTCTACCGCCTGTTTTAAATCAGGTACATCCGCTAGTAACTTCTCCTGTATTTTTTTGTCAGATGTGCACCTCACTAACTGATCTCTGATAAGAGAATCAGTTAGTGTTCCAAAATCACACATGGATGACAACCCTCTCAGCACTGCAATATAATTAGCTACCCTTTCATTTTTCCCTTGTGACCTTGAGAAAAATTTGTGACGTTCAAGCACCACATTGATTTTCTTGCCGAATTGTGCCTCTAAGTTTTTCAAAGCTATTTTGAAAACATCAGGGGGGCCCTCACTTTCTCCCTCTTCACTTCCCAATTCAATTATAGTGTCAGGTAAATTGTCATAAATTTCCCTTGCATGTCTTCCTAAGTTATGTAACAATATGTGTAGTTTGCGCACAGATGAAAATCTGTTGCCTCCTATCGCGATCAAATAAGACTCAAATATATTCACCCAATTCTTCCATGGGGTGAGGGGTTCCCCGTCCTCACTCAGAAATGGAGGTGGCTGTGACATTGTCATTGAAGACGCCATAGTTTAACAAAAGGGGTTGAGTAGGCAGAAGCTTAATATGTGATTTAGGAGGAACTGATAGACTTTAAGGTAATAGTGGGATACTCTTGTACAGATATGAAAATTGCAGGCACAAAATTCTCACCCTAAATATGTGGCAGAGGAAATAAATGAACATTACACATTCACATTACACAATTTGTCCCGTCTTTTTTTTTCTTTGGTATGCAGACTGTACCTCAAAACCATGAACCCATACACTTTCAAACCGTGCCCCATGCGATCACTTTGGTGACCCTGTAGAGATACACGTGCCAACTTCGCTGTCCTGGGTCCTTTCCTGACCCTTTTTCACACGAAAGTTCCTGTCAGCGCGGTGGGTTAAAAGTACTTTGCACGCAGGCTCTTATCTGCCACAATGCTGAGCCTATCAGCGCAAAACTCAAATGTGGTACTGAAGTAGTTTAGACTTTCCACCTATCCTTCTCTTCAAATGTCCTTTTCCTTAAGGCCTTTTCTACTTCCCACCTCTGTTGCGCAGCAAGCACCCTGCGCTGATACTCGCTTGAATAAGGCGTCGTTCGGGAAGATCGCCCTCTACTGCTAGGATCGCGGCACGCGCCAGTTCCGTCAGCTGAGGGAAACCGCTGTCACTTCCTCACGCTGTGCCGCTCCGATCGCTGATCTCATGAGGGAACGCAAACAGTGCTTATGCCAGATCCCTGCCTGTCACGCACGCAGGCACTTGTCAAAACTCTCTTCTGTTTACCCTTGCCGCGTGTGAAGCCACCGCATATACATGCAGTACGGACTCGTACAACAGATCAGATCACCCGCTTCCTTCAAGGTGCTTTTCTTTTCAAAACAGTTTTTTTCTTTCCTCAAGTTTCCACGTATCACCGCTCATTTATTTTCCTGAATATACTTCAATTTCCTTCAACTTCCGTACTTAACGTTTTTTCTTTTTTTTCTTCCAGCCACTAACATCACACTTACTTTCAAAACGGTCCGGTGCTGATTATTATATCATCGTTAACTCGTACTACATCGGCACTCTTCGTTCAATTTGCCTGAAGTATGATGTCACAATTTTGCCAATATTTTATCGCCGATACCGCTTACCAGCCTTGGCTCACTTTCGCCAGATACACAGCCCGCCGAAGCTCCAATCTCGTATGTCACTCTCTGGCCACGGAAGATTCACCGGATCGTGCTATATAAACAGGGAAAGTCCAGACACTGCCCCCTGCGCAGCCTCGTCGCCACTTTGTTAGAACTACTCATAAATAACTGCTCACACGAAAATGGAAGAAGAGCAAGTTTATTATGCTTTGACATCAAGCACGATCTCCTCTTCACTGAACGTTCTATGGTGAGCTCCTATCGAGCGTTCCACCGAGGGTAAAAACACTTTGCGGGAAAGGGAGGGGAGGAGGGTTCATACCAATAGGTAACATAGATAACTGTAAAACATCAGGTTACAACACTCTCTTTTTCTGTAAATGCGCAGGTGCTAGATGATTTGGTGTGAGCAGCCTGCCATTTGCAAATGATGCTCTCTCCTTGAGTGTCTCTGTTATCCCTTGACCACACCCAGATTAAAGAGGGCTTGCATACATACCAACATTTGCACAGATAGAGATGTAGGACAATAAAAAAATCCCCATTGGATTGAACTGAAATGGATAAATTTTTTTAAGTGTGAAGCAGCTGAAAGAAATGAAGCCAATTGTGACTTATAACATCACATTTTCCCACCTAAACTAGGAGTGTTGGCGTGTGTCGGACATAATTTGATCTGTCAAAACCATAAATTGGACTGCAAACTTTCCAACATAAACTAATAAATAGTGGTTCACATTTCGTGGGTTTCTGAGGCAGAGAGAATTGTGCTGGCCTTGTAACAGATGTAAAACCCACTGTGATAGTAAAGCAATGGGAATTGTGTATATGTCTTCTTGGGAATATATAATCTTTGGGGACTTCGGTAAGCTCAGTAAGCTTTCTACATAACTTTTTAAACATGAAGACATGACATCAATGTGATGTTTCACTCCATTCTCTCCACATGCTTCAGTATCTAAAGGCATATCCTATACACGTGGTAAAATATTCGGCAAGAGCAAACTTCTACATCCCTCTTGTATTTGCTTTTCCAAAGTGTGGCAGATTCAATCTCCAAAAAGATGTTTCAGATTTCTTCTAAGCAGCATTTGACTCCTGCTGCCAAAGTTGACGGATAAAATCAAGGCCTTATATTTTACGACCAGGTCACTGTCACCCATCTGCTTGTCACTGTGCTTTGGCTTACTCCCTTTCCATCAAAATGAGGAACTGTGTGTGGTTACCGAATGCTTACTTATATTTTTGCCTTTTAAAATCCTTACCCATGTATATTCTAAATAGCATATGATATGATGATAAACTAGTTTTATGAAAGAAAATAAGCCAGGGAAACTCTTGCTATTCTACTGCTGTAAATTATAGCACAGCAATTCCAGATGTTGATAATGAAGTAGTACGAGCCTTTTTCTTTGAACTTTTCTGAAACTTGAGCCTATCAGCCCAACCTGCTGTTTTTATTTTTGCCTTCAGACAACTTCCTGCTGGGAACAGCCATGCAAAAATGGCTGCCACAATGGCATGATACATATATGTGTGTGCATGATGGCACACATGGCTTTGTAAGAGATCACTCTGAAGCTGACCATGTTCTGGGCTCTTTTGTTGTTTTTGCTGATGCTGTTCACCATTGGCAATTTTGTTCCTTTTAGTTGATGCTGAACAGAATAAGCAACAAGCAAAAGTGGAAAAGAGAAAAGGGTGACTGACACTTTTCAAAGGCGAGATCTATTGAACTTCACAGGGCAATATGATTCTTATTGTTCAAAGAAAAGGTACTACTGGTGTAGAATAACTGTCACCTAAAAAGATCGGTTAAATTCACAAGACAGATTAAAAATGCAGAGAATGGAAAATAATCACGTAAGTATTAGAACACCAGCCAAGGCACTGAAGTTCACTTTTTTTAGGCAGAAGTGTACATGTACGTTAGCAAAATGCCATCACCCACGTTAGGAAGAGGGTAGTAGATGAAGTGAGCTGATCCTTTGGGCAATGCTGTATGCTATTGTAGGTGGAAACAAAATGTGAATGGCAGTTAAACAGACCAATGAATTAATAGGGCTGACCAAAAGTCACTCTATATAAGTACACATGCATCTATTTTATTAAAGAATTTGGTTGATGAAATGAGGCTGGAGAGACACTTTAATGCTCCTCGAGACCAGTTATAAAAATGACATACAAGTAGCAAAGTCTTCAAGCATACTGTGGAGTTATACTAATGCTATAATAAATCTAAAGGCAATATAATTCAGGTGTAAGACAAGGGTGCTGGTATCATCTCCAAACATAAGTACCTTGCTCTGTCAGGTTTGATTTTCAAAACCCAAACAAAGGTCTCTGTTTTCCTGCTGACATAACAGGAACTCTAATACTGCAGGGTTACCAAACTAATTTTTAAATACTGAAGTTTTATTCCACTGCAATCAGAGGCATCTTCAGAAAATATCTACACGTACTAGATTGGTAAAGTTTTTTCTAAAGAGAAAACATACTTATGAGCATGCAGGTATGTTCTCAAGTGTCCTTTCGTGTTTCACGTCGCAATGAGAACAGGCCAGACACACAATTCACAGATATAATAAATGTTTTCATTATACTGGATGTCATTTAAATTTGTGGTTTGATGGGGGGCATGGCCAACTGCCGAGAAGAATGGCTGCACGTTAGCGCAGCTCCGGCATCATCCGTCCCCTTAAGCTGAATATCCTGATCACTATCCGGCTGCCCACTGGAGGGACTGAGGTGGGAGCGGGATCCCAATCGTGGCCATCAGAGTAAACCGGGTGCCTGCATTATCGCGGCCTGTGGCGAAACTGCAGCCGCGGAGTCGCGTAAACCAGCATCCTGACCGCAATAAGAGGAGAGCGATCAGAAGACGTAGACCCGCCCTCATTTGAGTCACTCTTCCTTGCGTGGCATACACCAGCGGGACACCAGAACAGAAGCGACCACCAAAAGAAGAGGCAAGTGTGCATTTCATGCTACAAGCACTACCTCCAGCTGCCGCACCGTAGGGGGAACGATGGCCCCAGGAACATAGGGCCTTGGACAGACTGGCGCTGTGACGCACTTGGGAGAAATAATAAGTAACGACCGAAAAGACCCAGGGACCCCAGCCCACACCAAAATCCCAGCAAAATTTGATACACTGCCCTGCAGACATCAGGGTGACAGACCTCTGGTCTAAGGAGGTAAGCATCGTGCCATGAACATTCGGAGACTCCTCGAGGGCAAATCCATAAAGAGAGAGAGAGCAGCGCCGCCCATGACCAGTGGCACATTCACCAGTCAGACCTGAACTGTTATAGAACTGCAGTGGCACCCTGTTGCAGCTGGCCTGATACTACAGAACAAAACTTTCTGGGGGTATGTCGGGGGCACCACTACAAGCTGGAAGGGAAAAGCCGAAAGGCCACGTGGGATCTTCCCTGGTAGGTGGTGTTGAGTACCCCAGGCAGCAAGAGGGTAGAGTTCGGTGCAATATTGGCAACAACTAAGGGGGGTTGCGGCTCACACCTACAAAAAAATGACAAATTCGCTTGGCAGAAATCACAGGAGGAGGGGGCGGCTGGACATGGCACAGTGCGGGAAACCCCAGAAAAAACAGCAGAAAAAGATTCCCCCACATTGCACAGCGTAATGGCGGCGATCACGGGAGTTCGCACATCCCCAGAGGGTCGTATAGACTCCATCTCCATGGACATCTCGCTACTCTGGGCAGACCTTAGGAAAATGGACTCTAGGGTCAAAGAGGTGGAAGATGTCACCCTAGTATTGGAGGCAGACAGGTCGACACTCAAGAAACAGGTCTCTAAATTACAACTCCACACTAAGTCCCTGACAACTCAATTGGACAATTATGAAGGACGGTCGAGGCGTAGCAATGTCCGTATTTTGGGTGTACCAGAAAACGCCGAAGGACCAACAATGGATTTATTCGTGGAAGACCTCATAACTAAACACCTGCAACCCCAAGACCACTCTAACTACTTTTCAATTGAGCGAGCTCACCGTGTGCTGGGGGGGGGGAGGCCTAAGCCAGGGGCACCCCTCCAACCATTCTTGGCAAGAGTGTTCAACTTTCGAGACCGAGACAATATTCTCCCAATGGCTAGCAGTACACCGCCACTCAAATACGAGAACAGTACAATATCTTTCTTCCCGGATTTTACCGTAAAGGTACAAAGGCAACAACGGTCCTTCCTGGAGGTCAAAAAGCACTCGAGAACAGGAAATAAAATATGCAATTTTCTTTCTGGTGAAACTGAGAGTCGAAGACGGTGGAAAAAGCAGTTTTTTCTCGGATTCAGGTGAGATCCGAGATTCGCTGGATGGATAGCGACGAGTCGGAGATTGGGGACAACCGAACCAACAGGATTGACAACCAGGGAAAATGCAGAAATAACAAGACCCTGCGCATGGAGACAATGATCAACACACCAAAGGTGGCTCGTGAACTGACTCCAATGGACTCAAGGCTAAAACACAGGGAAGGAAGGCATTCCCAGGGACAAATGAAAAACTGGGACACCTACACGCGAGTCTGGCCATACTGGCTCCAGAACAGTTTTTTTCAGAGCACATTATACAGGGTAAACCATTTAGGGACAATCTGCAGACAGCACTGTGATATTCTCGACTGCAGCAGCAGACAAGAGGGGCGGATGAGTATAGTCTAACTTTGTCTACTGTCTACTGTGGCATACTGTATGATTGTTTATAGCAGGGGGGAGGGATGGGAAGGGCTGAGACTACAACACCTCCATTATAGGGCTGGGTGGGCGATGGGAACTCTGCACTATTGGGGAGGCGGGCCAAGGGACACCGTCATGCAGGGAGGCAAGGAGGGGGATGGAGGTGTTTGAATTGTTTATATTCTCATTTTAGTTTTTGTACAGCAAAGAACAGCATTACTAATGCGATGCATAGGGTTAAACATACAGCCACAGACGTCAACAGTAAATGAGTGGGTGGTCACAAGGGGCATATGTCCGAGAAGTAGCCCAATCAACAAGCCTGCAAGAGCTCAAGACACTCCGATACTAAAAATCTATACCGAAGCTTACAATCAAAGCATCAGAAAGTATGTGCCTGGGACAAAGAGGCCCAGCTATGAGTCCCTAGTCGAAAGCATATCAGGTAATAGACATACACAACTATGGTGGGTGTTGGAAGTAGAGACCTAAAGTTCCTCACATGGAACGTGAACGGGTTGGGAGACAAATTAAAGAGAGGCATAGTCTTCCAGTACTTAAGATGCCAAGCACCCAACAGTTTTCCTACAGGAGACCCACTTAATCGGCAATTCGTGCAACGCCCTCAATAGCCAAGGTTTCCAACTTATCGCACATGCAGGATTCACCTCTAGTTCCCGGGGGACGGGTATCCTTCTCCACAAAAATTGCCCCAATATAGTCAGTAACATATGGACAGACGGGCAGGGTAGGTTTGCAGTGGCTGCAGGTATGTGGGATATATGTCCCCCCGGCACTCCAACAAGTCACGTTAAGTGACCTTATCATTGACCTTCCTGTGGGGACAATAGTTATTGGATGAAACTTTAATTTAACAATGGATGGGCTGTTGGATCGGCGACCCCCCTCCCCGCAGAGACCCAATAACGGGATCTAAGCTAGCAGATCTTCTCTCAGCGCTCGGGCTGGTCGATATCTGGAGGCAGTTCAACCCCAATACTCCACAATTTACCTTGAATTTGGGGGCCCATGGTAGCCAATCTTGCATAGATTATTTATTTACCCACACTGAGGATCTCCCTGACTTCACTGAGTCCTGATGTTTGGCGATGGGAATTTCAGATCACTCCCCAGTGCTCTCAAGAATGAAAATCGTACCCAACTGAAACGCACAACTTTAACAGTTAACCCATGGGCACTAAAAATACCTCATATTAAGGCTGAACTGGTAAAAGAAACTGACTTATATTTTAATGAAAACATATGCTCCCTGACCTCGCCTCAAACTATTTGGGGAGCTTATGGGGCCGTTATTAGGGGCAATGCACTGGCCTTAATGGTGGGACACAAAAAGGAACTACCAAAGCTACTAGAACAACTAGAGGATGAAATCCTACTGTGCAAAAAGAACTTAGCTCAGTTAATGGACGAATCCGTCAAACAGATGCTAGAGGCCAAAAAGCAGGTTATAGGCAACTTCTCACTGAGGCAGGGAAGTTTAGGCAAAAGACATTGTACTACAAAATATACGAACTTGGAGAACGAATGGGTAAAATGTTAGCATGGCTCGAAAAAAGAGAGCAGGAACAGCCAACTGAGGATAGAAGAGGGAGTAGAAATAAATGACCCACAGGAAATAGCAGAGACTTTTGCCGATTATATTGATAAGATTTGCACATCAGTTTCGGAAACCACGGCCCTTGACGCCCGTAACCTTCTTGCCACTATGCAAGTCAACAGTCTCTACTCAGCTGAGCGAGATTCCCTTGAGGAAGACCTCACAACAGAGGAAATACAGACAGCTATTCAAGATATACGCTTGGGTAAGGCCATTGGCCCCAAAGGGCTTCCAATTGAATTATTCAAGATGGCGGCAACGAAATTGACGCCACACTTATGCCAAATGTATCTAGAGAGCTACAACAAAGGACATTTACCAGCAGAGATACAGCTTGCCATAATAGTGGCTATACATAAAAAAAGTAAACCGGCAGAGAACTGTAAATCCTATCGACTCATCTCGCTTCTGACAGCTGAGGCAAACATTCTTGCTAAAGTACTAGCTAATAGACTCATCCCCCTAATTGCTAATGTGGTACACTCTGATCAATTAGGATTTATGCCAGGCCTCAAATCTACGCCGCCTCCACGGGGTGATAGGTAGGGTTGACACGATCTGTGAAGATGCAGCCCTTCTGTCGCTAGTCGCTAAGATGGCTTTTGATACCATTGAATTGTCTTTTCTATTTGCTGTATTGGAACGCATGGGTTTGGCCCTAAGTTTATCAGGTGCAGCAAGTGCCTATATACCGAGCCGCAAGCACAGATCGTCGTAAACCGACATACATCGCAGCAAATTCACCTGAGGGGAGGAACCAGACCGGGGTGCCCCGTGTCGCCATTAATTTTTGTATTACTACTGGAACCGCTGGCGATATGGGTAAGGCGTGACCCCTTGATACAGGGACTTAAATGGACAGAGGATCACGAGAACAAGATCTCCCTCTATGCAGATGACATACTGCTATATATGAAGTCGCCTTCGTCGTCCATCCATTGTATACTACATATATTTAGAATTTTTGTCAGCCACTCAGGCGATACAATAAACTGGTCTACATCCTTCCTAGTCTTATTACATGGGAAAAAACATAGACTGATACATAAATATGGCATCCCATGGCAACAGACGGGTTCCGATACCTGGGAATCTATGTCCCCACTGATTCCACACGGTTTTACAACACTAACTTGCAAGGTCCTTTAAACCAGCTACGAGCCAACGTCAAGCACTGACGTGCCCTGTCACTGACCCTCCTGGGGTGAGCAGCGCTTTACAAGATGCTGGCGTTACCCCGTTTTTTATATGCACTACAAAATACCCCTTTCAAGGTGCCAGATTCCTATTTCGTGGCTATCGAAGGTGCAGTACGCAAATTGCTTTGGGATGGGAGGGCACCACGTATCGCCATGCAGAAATTAACAGTGGGGTGGTATGACGGTGGGATCGCATTACCTGACCTCAAACTCTACTATTGGGCATCCCAAATGACGATAATCAATCGATGGGTACAGGGCCCGCAAATTGACCTGTGCCTTCGTACTGATAAGTGGCTAATGGAACAGGGAGGATACCGAAGAGCACTTTATACCAACCCTAAAAGTTTAATACTCACTGGTCCAACGGTTCGTACAATAGAAATTTGGCATTTAGTCACAAAAAAACTCGGGTGGCACAAGAAGACCCCACTTTGGGAGTCCGAGTGGCTTGGCCATCTGAGCACTTGCCCCGGATTCGACAAGTGGGATTTGATAGGTATTTCAGAAGTGAGAGACATGTGGGCAAAAAGAACTTAGCTCAGGTAATGGACGATTCCGTCAAACAGATGCTAGAGGCCAAAAAGCTAGATTATAGGCAACTTCTCACTGAGGCAGCAACATCTAGGCAAAATACATTGTACCACAAAATATACAAACTTGGAGAACGAATGGGTAAATTGTTAGCATGGCTCGAAAAAAGAGAGCAGGAACAGAGATGGGTCCGCCAACTGAGGATAGAAGAGGGAGTACAAATAAATGACCCACCGGAAATAGCAGAGACCTTTGCCGATTATATTGATAAGATTTGCACATCAGTTTCGGAAACCACGGCCCTTGACGCCCGTAACCTTCTTGCCACTATGCAAGTCAACAGTCTCTACTCAGCTGAGCGAGATTCCCTTGAGGAAGACCTCACAACAGAGGAAATACAGATACCTATTCAAGATATACGCTTGGGTAAGGCCATGGGCACAAAAGGGCTTCCTATTGAATTATTCAAGATGGCGACAACGAAATTGACGCCCCACTTATGCCAAATGTATCTAGAGAGCTACAACAAAGGACATTTGCCAGCAGAGTTACAGCTAGCCACGATAGTGGCTATACATAAAAAAAGTAAACCGGTAGAGGACTGTAAATTCTATCGACCCATCTCGCTTCTGACAGCAGAGGCAAAAACTCTTGCTAAAGTACTAGCTAATAGACTCATCCCCCTAATTACTAATTTGGTACACTCTGATTAATCAGGATTTATGCCAGGCCTCTCTATGCCGCCTCCACGGGGTGATAGGTAGGGTTGACACGATCTGTGAAGACGCATCCCTGCTGTCGCTAGACGCTAAGATGGCTTTTGATACCACTGAATTGTCTTTTCTTTTCGCGGTATTGGAACGCATGGGTTTGGCCCTAACTTTATCAGGTGCATCAAGTGCCTATATACCGAGCCGCAAGCGCAGATCGCCATAAACCGACATACATCGCAGCAAATTCACCTGGGGGGAGGAACCAGACGGGGTGCCCCCTGTCGCCATTAATTTTCGTATTAGTACTGGTACCGCTGGCAATATGGGTAAGGCATGACCCCTTGATACAGGGACTTAAATGGAAAGAGGATCACGAGGACAAGATCTCCCTCTATGCAGATGACATACTGCTATATATGACGTCGCCTTCATCGTCCATCCATCGTATACTACATATATTTAGAATTTTTGGTAGCCACTCATGCGATACAATAAACTGGTCTACATCCCTCCAATTCTTATTACATGGGAAAAACGTAGACTAACACAAAAATATGGCATCCCGTGGCAACAGACGGGTTCCAATACCTGGGAATCTATGTCCCCACTGATTCCACACGGTTTTACGACGCCAACTTGCAAGGTCCTTTAAACCGGCTACGAGCTGACGTCAAGCACTGACGTGCCCTGTCACTGACCCTCCTGGGGTGAGCAGCACTTTACAAGATGCTGGCATTACCCCGTTTTTTACATGCACTACAAAATACCCCTTTCAAGTTGCCGGATTCCTATTTTGTGGCTATCGAAGGTGCAGTGCGCAAATTGCTTTGGGATGGGAGGGCACCACGTATCGCCATGCAGAAATTAACAGTGGGATGGTATGACGGCGGGATCGCATTAACTGACCTCAAACTCTACTATTGGGCATCCCAAATGACGATAATCAATCGATGGGTACAGGGTCCGCAAATAGACCCATGCCTTCATACTGATAGGTGGCTAATGGAACAGGGAGGATACCGAAGAGCACTTTATACCAACCCTAAAAGTTTACGACTCACTGGTCCAACGGTTCGTACAATAGAAATTTGGCATTTAGTCACAAAAAAACTCATGTGGCACAAGAAGACCCCACTTTGGGAGTCCAAGTGGCTTGGCCATCTGAGCACTTGCCCTGGATTCGATAAGTGGGATTTGGTAGGTATTTCGGAAGTGAGAGACATGTGGACTAAAAACGGAGTGGTATCCTTTGCAGCACTGCTTTAAAGAATACCAGCTGGCGTACGCAGTAAACCTTTAGATACTTACAAATCAGCCATGCCCTAAAAACAGCTATACCGGAGGGTGGATCTATACCCGAAGCATCCCCCCTTGAAGATAGATTACTGTTGGATCCTATGACTAAGAAAGCTATTTCCCTAACATATAAAAAGCTGCTCAACAATCAACCATACCCACTGATACGCTTAAGGCAGCAATGGGAGACAGAGCTGGGTGACCTAGAGGACGATGACTGGGGAGATGCACTTGCCTCACCCCGGGAAAATGCTATTTCCATGAGACTTAGACTAATTCAGCTGAAAATCCTGCACTGAGTCTACCTATCAGCTATAGTCCTGCCTAAGATGAAGAGGAGAGCGGATACACTCTGACTACGAAATTGCTCCCATGAGGAAACCTTCTTCCGCATGATTTGGGAATGCCCAATTATTCAAACATATTGGGTAGTGATCACATCAAAAATGGCAAGTGCAGGGGGGAAAAAACTCAACATCAACCCTAAACTCAACTGTTCATTAAACATATAGTAAGCCACTGACCTAACACAAACGGAAAGATCATGGGCATCATGGGCTCTTGCAAAATGGAATATAGCACAAAAATGGGGAAGCGAGGACCGACCACTAGTGAAAGGCTGGGTGGCAGACATGGACAGGGCTATGATAGCCGAGAAAGACGTCTTCAAAAACAGGGGGTGCCCCATAAAAAAGGATCAAAAGTGGGCGGCATGGAATGTATACAGAGGTGATATCTGTTTGTCCCCAGCATCTGAGCTAGATGGGAGGGAGGCGGGGTTGGTGGATTCGCCTGTTTAATGAAACGGGGTAGGCACACACGATTGTAAATGTTTCAGATTTTAAAAGTTAACATACAGAATACTGATGTTTTTACCCACCAGTATCAAACTAATAACAAACTGGCTGTGTCTTTTGCTGTTTTGTTCAATAAAAAGAGTTAAATCCCGGTTTTATATTCACATTTTTAATCTATTTGCAATCCCTCATTTTCTGAGCTTTTCATCTGTCAGACGAGTTAGCTGGTGGGTATTAGTTATGTAAATGTTGACGTGTAGCTTTGGCCTGTTAGCTATCAATTGAAATCGGGAAATCAATAGACTTAATAGCTGCTCATTACACAGCTGATGCATTTGCAGCGCTGAGCTGAATATTGTCATGGAATAATCAATCCAGTCAAAAACTATTACCTGATCACTGCTAGAGGGAGCTTCAGGATGGATGGTACATCTGGTTTATTTTTAGGTGTGCGGTGCATCAATGGCTTTTGTTTTAAGTAAGAGTCATATGCACTTTTCTAATCAACTTTTCAAATTAGTCATTTCAGCAGTTTACAGCTGAGTATAATTGAAATGCTGCCTGTTCTAGCAGCTGGTACTTTTCTTAACCATTAACTCGGAATTGCAGGACATGCTTTAAGTGATATGTGACATTAAACACCCCAAACTAGGGACACTAGGCAGCAATTGACCTTCATCGCTAGTGAGCATCAGCAGTTAGTGGGTTTATGGTTTGTAGACCCAACCTAATATCGGGATAGAAAGTTTTTTAACTTAACACAGCTCTGAATTTATCTTCAATAAATGTTAAATAAAGCACTGAGAACTGTAAGTATTTTATTGTTTACAACTTCTCCCGTATCATAGTTAAGGGAGCATATTGCATTGGGGTATACGAAAATTAAAAGAAAAAACTCTGCATTTCTCAACTTTTATTGCAGCCTACCAAACAGACTGAAATTCGATACATTTACCTATATTGTGGGAAAGTAACCCCACTCAGTAGTTAATTTCTTAAAGAAAGAATACCGGTGCTCAAAGCTCTGCTCAGAAGCAGGTGGCTTGTGGAATTAAACATCAGTGTGCCAAATACCAAAGCGGTGTAGTCTTAAATCCACCTCATGCCTCTTAAATCCAAAACCAGACACTTTTTCACTCTTAATCTCACTTACAGGTTCCTGGTTTCTTCCTTTGTGATGGTTTTAGCATTTTTCTTTTTCTTTGTTTTTGTATCTGTGTGTTTTTCCCTCTCTTGCTATTGGTGAATATCTGATGCTGAAAAATAAGTTCTGGTCCCCCAAAAAAAGTGCCAGAGGCCCCTACCGAAAACTGCTAGCTCATATCAACCACTGCCACCACCACCACTCTCCCCCACCTAACCGCTGACCTCATTTTAATACCTACTCTGTCTGCCCTGTCATTCTATTGCTGAACTCTCTTGTGGTTCATTTGCGACACAACCATTTTCAGTAGCTAAGACCTCCTAAATATGTCTGTGATCATTTGTTTAAGCATCTTTATTCGATTCACAGAATCATCAAACCAACAATAAATACAATAACATTATTAATAAAGGAAAAAAAAGAATTGATATATACAATTCATTAGTCCTCATCAATTACAATACAGTACATATAATATGATAAAATAAAATACAAAATACAAAGTGCCAGATAAGCTTGTGTTAGTTAAAATACAGTACATATAATAAGGTTTTTCTTACAGTTAGCAGCTATTCAATTGATTTCATAAAGTGCAAAAGCAGGGTGTCAGTTAATTAACCATCCTTAGTACTTTTCACCTATGCATGCTGCTGCGATACATAAAAACTAGTAATTACAGCAAGCAGCAGTGTAGTAGTTGTTTATTGATTGATTAATTAAAATCTTTACAACACAGCAGTGAGATGCGTTCCATAAGGTACAAGGTACGAAATTCAGTTCCGTCTGAGCAACTGAAGCATATCGTAATAAAATAGGGGATTTTCCACACTAAATTTTTTTTAGTGTCATTAACTAAATACAACATCACATTTAGATTTGATAAGGCGCCCTCAAGTTAAAACAATGTTATTAAAATTCATAAAGTTAAAATTTAAGCCCTGTCTTCATCCTAATAAAATTAGCAGCCAATAGAAATCTACTAGTGCCAAATACAATGAGCTTGGAGCTGTCAGTTTTTAAAATACGCAGCATTTCAGTATGTTTCCTAACACCCAAATTCCTGCCCAGGGGTTTTATCCATTTCTTTCTGGGGTTTTCATATACCAGGCAGAAAAATAAGATATGAGCAATGTCCTCTTTACTTCCCAAGTGGCGCTGGGTACACTTACAACCCCTTTCCTCTACCTACCTTGGTCCCACCCTGGATGTAAACGACTTTATTTGAAGAGTGCCATACCTAAATTTTAGGTACAATACCTTGGCAAGAAAAGGTTAGATCTCATCAAAACATTATTCAAAGCAGGGAGTTATTTTAAACAGCAAAAACTGGGTGGTAAGTGTACCAGATCTACAATTTAAAGTGACACTGTGCATAATAAAATTCCAGTAAATGCTTTTAATTTCACGTTTGGAATCAAAAGTCAACAAATTTGGCTGTTCCCAAAACCTGCTCAACCCCAGGTCCAAAAACCATTTACGAATATGAGCCAACCAAGGAAAGGTGACATGGATATCAAGAATCATTAGTTCCCTCAATGCTGATCTGTAAGTTTGCAGTTCCTCGGTGGTCCATAGTCTTATCCAATATTACAGGCTCATCCAAATCGCCCCCTTTGCTCAATTCGCTGAATGCCCAGGTCAAGAGTCAGGGGGATCATAGGTGTATTTAGGGGGAGAGCAGTAAACCTCCTCAGAGTCTTACTTTCCCCCGTAATTAATGCTGAAAGTGATCCCCCCTCCCCCCACAGCTCTGAACCTTATAAGGTGGTGGTTTGGGCCCTGGATTTATAAACTTCTAGGGCTAGCCTTTGTCGTAGTTGCATGAAGCTTTTTTATAACTGGAGCTGCATATTGTGTTAAAATTGACCTAGATTTCATTATCTGTGGGTTCCATGAAAGTTTGGAATTAATGGTTACCCCTAGATAAACAAAATTAGAGACACGCTCCAAAATTGCTCCATCCAGCTTTATATTATTCCTAAAACATTTATGGGGCCTTATAGTCATGTATTTAGTTTTAAGTGGGTTTATTTCCAGCCCCTTTTTTTTACAATATTGATCGAGCGTGTTTAAAAGATTTTGCAGGCCCTTCCGCATTTGCGAAAACAAAATTGTGTTGTCAGCAAATGTTAGTTGGCAGATGTGGTTCCCTCCTATTTTCGGGGAGTCATGATTAGATTTTTGGAGGAACTCAACCATGTCATTAACATATAAAAGAAACAGAGTTGGCGCCAGGACGCAGCCCTGGCGCACACCTCTCTTGACTGGTATCTCGTCTGTGAGTTCCCCCCCTTTACCCCAACGCACTTTTGCATAGTTGTTCTCAGAAAGCCTGACCAACTGGATTATAATATATTTTGGCACCCCCTGTCGTAAAAAGGTTTAGCCATAATAGGTCTCTCGGAATTGAATTAAATGCGGCCTTTAAACTATGAAGGCCACATAAAAATGATGAGATCTTAGCCTTGTGTATTTCCAGGCTACAGTTATCAGCCTAAACACATGCAGCTAAATTCATGAAGCAAAATTGCGATCGCAATAGCTGCGAATTAGCTATTGCGATCGCAATTTCAAAGAAAGTGATTCATGATAGTGACAAATCCAAAATAGCGAATTCGCAACATAAATTTTGCGAGTTTGCAAATAAATTCGCAGAATCCAGGAACAAGCCCATTTGCGAATCAGAAATAGCGATAAACCATGGATTCTGCGAATTCATTTGCGAACTCGCAAAATAATCGCAATCGCCATTCATGAAAAATCGCATATTGCGAAAAACCCGAAAATCGCTATTTGCGACGCGCAATTTAAGGAGAACCCAAACCAGGTGGTAACCAGTAAGAAAGAAAAAAAAGGATTAAAAAAAACGTTAGCAAATTACAAACAGGTGCAGGCCTGACCAAACACACTTAAGGACATGTAGCTGGAGCCTGAGGACTCTCACAATGCCAGGACTCTACATGGTGGTCAGGCGGCGAAGGCTACAGCGAGCAGCACGGAACAGACGTAGGATCCAGGAGCAGATATTCCGTGTGCGGTTCACCCTTCTGGGCCAAACCAGGGAGCAAATTTACGCGAAGTACCGCCTAAATGGGGCAATGATCATCAAGCTGATCCAGGACCTTGACCCCCTGATGCAGCACCCAACAAGGAGGACCAATGCCGTTCCCACCCATGTGCAGGTATTGTGCAGCCTGCACCTACTGGTCTCCGGAAGCTTCCAGGGGATAGTCGCTGTCGCAGGGGGGATATCCCAGCCCACCATGTCCCACTGCCTAAGGAGTTTCCTGGAGGCCATGCTGAACCGGCTACACCACTACATCTCATTCCCCACCAGCCAACAGGACTTGAATGACACCAAGCTGCAATTTTACAATGTAGCCCAATTTCCACATATAATAGGATGCATTGACTGTACCCACATCCACATCTGCCCACCAGCACAAACGGAATACATGTATCGCAACCGCAAGTCATACCACTCCCTCAATATCCAGATGGTGTGCAATGCAAAGACAATCATCACGGACATAGTGGCACAGTACCCGGGGAGCACACATGACTCCTTCATATTCCGGCACAGTGGCATGCACACACGACTGGCCAGGGGAGACTTTGGTGAAGGGCACCTACTGGGTAAGTACACATGCCCCACAATATTACACTGTGATAATGTAGCTGCGCCGCACAGGCACTCACCCTCTGCTCCTATCATTCAGGTGACAGCGGCTACGCTCTCCGTGACTACCTCCTCACACCATACCTCAACCCTGCAACACCACAGCAACGGCGTTACAATGCAGCACACATACGCACAAGAAATTGCATTGAGAGGACATTTGGCCTTTTGAAAAGCAGATTCTGCATACTGCACAAGACTGGTGGGGCCATCAAATACGAGCCAGAGGTCTGCTGCCGCATCGTGGCCGTGTGTGCAATGCTCCACAACATTGCAACCAAGCGCAGGATACCTGTTGACATCTCTGGCAGTGAGTCTGAAGGGGACAACCGACCACCTGCACATGTGCGTCACGCACGAGGCGAGAATCCTGCAAAAGGACACATGCGGCGCAACCAAATCTGCATGAACTATTTCTAGTGCAGCCACTCCCCACACCCATTACCTAACTCATGCATGACAACATTAATAATGACATGAGTCAGATTAAGTTAGTCAGAATTTTTGTAATTGTTACAGCACAATAAACTGGGCATTCTGCTAACTGGTACATGAATGACATATTGCGTCATATGTCTGTCCTTCAGGAGGGCATGCTTGTAGCAGCAGCATGGCCCCTCATGTTAATGATAATGTTCAATGCCGCCTCCGGGCAGATGCTCCCAGCCTCCTTTCCCCATCCTCCTCCTGATTAGGCCGTGAGGCAGCTGAGGGCCTGCTGCTGCGGCGGGGTGCTACCACCGGTGGAATGGACTGGCTGCGATGGCTGGATGTAGCCTCACTTGTGTCATCAGCCACCCCCCCCGGCCATGGTCGGCAGCCTGCATGCCCTGGACTGCTGTTGACACATGCTCCAGAGCTCTCGCGACGTCCTGGCAGCACTGGACCATTTGGACCTGCATGGCCAAGGAGCGTCGCGAGAGCTGGGAAGTTGCGTTCCCTATTATGTAGTTCGACCGCGTGTATGCTGACAGGCGGGTCAGCAGTTGGCGGTGTCTGCGGCGATTGAGATCCCGCTGCCTGTTCATGGCCTGTGTGTTGGCCTCCATAGCAGCTGTCATCCTCTCCATGCGGTCTGACATGACTGCAACATTTCGGGCGGTCTTGTCCAGTTGCAGGTGGATAGCCCCGAGATGACGGGCCTGCGTCTGATGCACATGTAGCATCCGGCGCTCGATGGAGAGCCCACCTGCTCGCACATTTTGTCTCCTACCAGCACGGGAATTGTTAGTGCGCTGACCCCTCACCAGTCCGCTGGACTGGCTCCTCACAGCCGCAGGGCGGCGGGTTGGTTGGCGAACTGCAGCTGGTGTTGCATGCCCCACTGGGGATTGTGTGACGGGCAGTGCTACTGCAGCGCGTGGTGGCACTGGGGTGGCACTGGTCACAGGGGCAGGTGGTGTGATGACCGCTGGTGCGGCAGCTTGCCCTTATGGTCCGGGCTGTGGGGATAGATTTGTGTCTCCCTCTGTGTCCTCCGTGATGTCCATGACCAGGCCATCGCTGTCTGTGCTGGGGACTTCTACGCCACCTGTGATGTAAAGTGGACGTTGATTAGTGACATGTTTCTTACACATTTAGGCTTCCTACATGCATGCAGACTACCATTCCCTGAGTGCTGCAGGATTGACTCTCACTAAACATGTCTGGCTTAATGGGGCAAGATGGTAATTGTGGTCAGACTACATGTCCCACAATGCAATAGCGCTTTAGTGGTGTGCTTTGGCTGCATGACTGGGGGTGATATGGGAGGCTTTGGAGTCATGGACATTGTTAGGGGACAGGGGGTCGCAGTCGCATGGCACTTACCTGGTGTGTCTTGGGTGGGTCGGGAGGAGTCAAGCTGTGTCACACCCACGCATGCCTGCGGATTTATGGTGTCCTCCACTCGGTCCTCCAGTGGTGTATTTGGTGGGACAGTGGGCTCTCCTCCACCTGTCGCCACACGCTCCCCCAGCCTCTCCGCTATCTTCTCCTTTGACCGCCCTCTGAGGTCATACCAGCGTTTTTTAAGTTCGTCCACGGAGCGCTGGGTCACCCCCACAGAGTTAACGTTTGCGCGGATGCGCAACCATAGCCGCCTTCTCGAATCTTTCCCGAAGAGCCGATTGTAGTCCTTGCAGACTCCTTCTGTTGAAAATTCGAGCTCTTGCTCAGAAAATTAAATTTTTCTTTTTCTCCCACTGGCAGATCCAGCTGCAGCTTCCTCAGACATGATTGCCACTGGGGTGTCTCCTGAAAAACTCCTGTAGGCACACTGGAGGGGAGCTCTGATGGTGATGCTTCCAGTTCAGGCTCTCACTGCTGAATGAGGGTGGAACCTGCCTACTTCCTGGTTGTGATGTCATCACTGTGCTCAGGATGCGACTTCCCATTTTTGCGATCTCGCAGTTAGCGAGATCGCAATTTGCGATATCGCTAATTGCGAAATCGCAATTTCTAAACGGGTATTGGCCGAATATACGAATATTTACCGATTTTTGGGGACTCGCAATCGGCGATTGCGGCCGATTGCGAATCGCTTTTTTTATTGCAATTATTCATGAATGCCAATCTGCGATTTCTTAATTGCGATTCGCTTTTTCTCGCAATTTAGGAATCGCAGATTGGGACATTGATGAATCTGGCTGTTGGTCTATAGTACTTGTCCTCCTTCTAAAACCCGCCTGGCATGGGGACAGTACATCATTTACAAGCATCCAGTCATTTAACCTATCTAGAATCTGTCTGGCAAAGACCTTTTGCAATATGTCTATCAAGCTGATAGGTCTCTATATATGTGATAATTTACCAAAGGGAGGTAACAAGGTAAAACTCCTGTTAGTCATATTGCAACTACTGAGCTGGAAATTGACCACTACATTTTCCTCCTACCAAGCTTGCATCTTGGGATCTCATTTAAATGTTATGCTATTTTATGTTGTATTATAGAAGTTTGTAACGTCAACACCTTCTCAAAAGAGTGTCCAGGCGCAAGCCCAAAAGGAGAAAAAGCAGAGGAGAAGGCACAACAGGAAAGGAGAGAAAGTTTATTGAAGAGAATAGTTTTTTTGAGACTCTTTCTAAATTGTTTGGGATCCTGCAGACTGCGTAAGTCAAATGGGAGTGTGTTCCAGGCCGCCGTATAGGCCCGGGAACTGCCACCTGTCCTTTTAAGGCAGAATCTGGGGGTGCATGCCCTCAGTGTATTGGAAGAGCGCAGTTGCCTGGTTGGGGTATAGAACAGAAAGCGCATCCTAAGGTACACCGGACCAAGCCCATAGAGATCAGCATGTGCCATCACCAGGGCTTTGAATTTAACCCATGCTTTCACAGGTAGCCAATGCAGGTTACGCAGGTGCTGCCTGAAGCTGGTTCTTTTGGGGAGGTTGAAGATAATTCTTGTTTTGGACAACCTGCAATTTATCTAGGAGTTAACTGGGCAAACCGGCGTGCATTGCATTGGCATAATCAATGCAAGAGGTGATGAGCGCTCTGGTGATGATTCTTTTGCCGCTAGGGTGAGTAGGGGCAGAATTCTTTTTGTGATTTCAGGATGCCAAAGCACATTCCTGTCAGTTTATTAATCTGAGTACTGAAACTTAGCTTTTCATTTAACAAAATCCCTAGGTTCTTGACCGGATGACCTTGAGGGGTAGGTCTAGGAGACTCGTTAGGCCATAAAGTGTGCCAGTACTGAGGCGGAAAACTGCTGAAGAATAAAATCTCGGTTTTATCCTCGTTGCATTTGAGCTGGGCTGCGGTGTGCCAATCAAACACTGCTGTAAGACATGTTTTGACATGGGAAGAGTATGATTCATGTTCTTTCCAGGTGAAAAGAAGCTGAGTGTAGTCAGCATACACTATGACTTTAGCGCCCAAGTCTTCAGTCATCCGGATAAGGATTGACATGTAGACGTTGAACAGCAGAGGGCTCAAGACTGACCCCTAGTGAACCCCGGTCAGTAGTTTCTGGGTGGTTGACCTAAAGGGGGGATGCAGACCTTCTGAGTTTTACCCTTCAGAAAAGAGTTCAGCCACTTCCTGGCAGAGCCTATGATACCAAGCTCCTGAAGGTGGGCCAGGAGCAGGGTGGGAGGCACAGTATCGAAAGCGGCCAACAGGTCCAAAAGGACCAGAGATGGCCATGCTGTTCCACAAACGCGGTCAGTTGTTCATGGACCATTTTCTCACAGACACTAGCCACAGCAGGGAGCAAAGAGATAGGACGATAGCTGGCAGGGAGATTGGGATCCATAGACACCTTTTTTAGGAGGGAATAATCATTGCTTGCTTCCAGGATGGGGAAACGTTGGCAGATGCTGGAGAAACAATAATCAACAAATTCATATGATGATTAATCACTACCGCTGTACTGGCCAAGAGTTTGGCAGTGCAAGGGATATTGGGGAAACTAGATTTGAAGGTAGAAAGAGCAGAAAATTAATACACCAGCTAGATGGATTCAAAGGTGGAAAATGTGGCATCGGTGAGTGGGGGTGCTAGTTGGCAAAGGGCTGCATCAGGCACCTGGGTGTTCCAGTCACCAAAGTGGGATTGCAGTGCCCAAACCTTGTTAATAAAGACATTGGAGAGTTCCTCACACCATGAAAGGGATGGTGTATGGTTATTAGTCACTGCTTTAGTTGTTACATAACTTTGCACAATATTAAAAATGTCTTTGGCATTATTGCCAGATAGGGCAGTGCGTTCAGCGTAGTAGGTGCGCATCGCTTGCACAATGGCGGCATAGTAGGACTTTTGGGTAATTTTGACGGAGGCTTTAGCCTCAGTGCAATAATCCTGTCTCCATTTCCATTCCAACCTTTTACATTGCTGTTTCTGCATTTTTTAGGAGATAGAGAACCAAGGTTTAGAAAGGGAAATGTTAGAGCGTCTAGGTTGTGATTCAAAGGAAAGAAGACTACCAGCAAGACTAGGCTACTAAAAATAGAGAAATGCATAACAAACTAATGATCATGTGGCAACCAACTTCAATAAGGCAATTTATTAAAGAGGGAGAGATGCCATGATCTGCATATTAATCTTAAATAAATTCCCCTTAGTTCATTGTTTAGGTGCCTGCACACCATTGCATGTCTAATTATTTTGTGCCTAACCTGAGCTCTTAATGTTAGGTTTGGTAAGTGAGGGGAGTTATCAGTTCCATTTACTGTTAATTGACATCAATGCATTAGATGTATTGGTGTCCCTCCATGACATCATCTTCTGGAAATTTGCCAAAAGGGTTTTATTAGAGTTGCTGAAGGTTAGGGACAGCTAAAGCAGCAAGGCCCTAATTTCTTGTAAACAAGTGCCACTTCTGCTGCTCTAACATCAAATATGTCAAGTTCCACATTAAGTCCCACTTTACCTGCAAGGGTGAAATAAAAGTGAGCCCAGAATAAAGATTAGCTAACCCCAATTGGCTTGTCTAACATTTAGGTATGGAGTTAGTACAGTGGTACATAAATAGCACCAGAGTCATTAAAGCACCGGAGGAGGCATCGCCATCGTCCACAGGAACACCATTCGCATCACGAGCAACTCCAACGACACCTTCACCGCCGCCGAGCACCTTCACTTCCAGATACACACCGACCCCAAAGACCACCCTCAGAGGCACTCTCATCTACAGACCCCGGGCCCACGCCCACAATTCAGCGAAGCCATCCCAGACTTCATCAGCCCACACGCCCTCACCTCCTCTGACTACATCCTCCTAGGGGACCTTAACTTCCACCTGGAGAACAACAATGACAGCAACACCACCACCCTGCTGGACAACTTTGCCAACCTCGGACTCAAGCAACTGGTGAACACCCCCACCCACTACGCCGGCCACACGCTTGACCCCGTCTTCTCCTCCAGCAAGCACATCTCCTTCAGCCACTCCACCGGACTTCATTGGACTGATCACAGGTGCGTCCACTTCAGCTTCAGGAGAGCCACGACCCACCACCACCCGCAACAGGTTCCCCGCAGGAGCTGGAGCAAGATCACATCCGACCAGCTCACCACCTCCCTCAGCCAGAACACTCCCGCCAGCACAACAGACTCCAACGAAGCTGCCCGCAACCTCGCAGCACTGAAGAACCCATCCAGCAGACCCGGCAGCAATAAAGCCTCGTGATTCACCAACAAACTCAAAACATCCAAGAAAACCTGCCGTACCCTCGAAAAAGCCTGGCGCCATGACCAGACTACAGAAAACATGACTGCCCTCAAGAAAGCCACCCGCACACACCACCAGCTGATCCGCACCACCAAAAGGACAACATTCAAAGAACGACTGGACAACAACAACCACAACAGCAAGGAACTGTTCAGCATCGTCAAAGAGCTCTCCAACCCCAGCGCCGGAAACAACGTCATCACACCCTCGCAAGACCTCTGCGACTCACTCGCCTCCTTCTTCCACCGCAAGATCGCCGACATACACAACAGCCTCGGCGCATCGACCACGCACCCAACCACCGAACCAACGCCCCCCACCACCACCCTCTGCAACTGGACCCCGGTCAGCACCGAAGACATCACCCGCACAATGAACACCATCCACTCCGGATCCCCAACTGACCCCTGCCCCCACCACGTCTTCAACAAGGCCAACTCCATCATCGCACCCCAACTCCGGGACATCATCAACATCTCCTTCAACACCGCCACCTTCCCAGGGTGCTGGAAGCATGCCGAGCTCAGCGCCCTCCTGAGGAAACCGACAGCAGACCCCACCGACCTCAAGAACTTTCGCCCCATCTCGCTCCTCCCTTAACCTGCCAAAGTCATTGAGAAGACCGTCAACAAACAACTCGCCACCTTCCTCGCGAGAAATGGATCCCTCGACCCCTCACAGTCCGGTTTCCGAGCCAACCACAGCACTGAGACCGCCCTCATCGCAGCCATCGACGACATCAGATCCCTGCTTGACAACAGGGAAACAGCTGCCCTCATCCTCCTGGACCTCTCTGCAGCGTTCGATACAGTCTGCCACCGCACCCTAACACAGCGCCTCAGCAACATCGTAATCCAATAGAAGGCACTGGAGTGGATCGTCTCGTTTCTCGCCGGAAGAACCCAGAGAGTTCGCCTCCCCCGTTCAGATCAGCGGCCACCGAAGTCATCTGCGGAGTACCACAAGGATCCTCGCTCAGCCCCACCCTCTTCAACGTCTACATGAGCCCCCTCGCAGACATCGCACTCCAACACAACCTCAACATCATCTCCTACGCCGACAACACCCAGCTGATCCTCTCCCTCACCAACGACCCTGCCAGCGCAAGAGCCAGCCTACACGAGGGAATGAAGGACGTCGCTGAATGGATGAAGAACAGCCGCCTTAAGCTGAACTCAGACAACACGGAAGTCCTCATCCTGGGATCATCCCCCTCCGCCTGGGACAACTCCTGGTGGCCCCCTGCCCTGGGCATCAGCCCCAAGCCAACGGACCACGCACAAAACCTGGGTTTCATCCTGGACTCCTCCCTCTCGATGACTAGGCAAGTCAACGCCATCTCGTCATCCTGTTTCAACACCCTGCGCATGCTCCGAAAGATCTTCCGATGGATCCCCACCGAAACCAGGAAGACGGTCACACAGGCACTCGTCACCAGCCGACTGGACTACGGGAACACCCTCTACGCGGGAACCACTGCCAAACTGCAGAAAAGACTCCAGCGCATACAGAACGCCTCCGCACGACTCGTCCTGGACATCCCCCGCCACAACCACATCTCCGCCCACCTGAGAGACCTGCACTGGCTCCCCGTCAGCAAATGGATCACGTTCAGACTCCTCACCCATGCACACAAGGCTCTCCACGACCTGGGACCCAAGTACCTTAACAACCGCCTCACCTTCTACACGCCCACCCGCCAGCTGCGATCGACCAGCCTCGCCCTCGCCACCGTACCACGCATTCGCAGAGCCACCGCCGGAGGAAGATCCTTCTCCTTCCTGGCGGCCAAGACATGGAACTCCCTCCACATCCACCTACGGCTGACCAAGGCCCATCTCTCCTTCGGGAAGCAACTCAAGACCTGGCTTTTCGAGCAGTAACGGACCCCTCCCCCCAGTGCCTTGAGACCCTACCGGGTGAGTAGCGCGCTATATAAATTGTTGATTGATTGATTGAAAGCAAGATGTCACATGTGGGCTGCAGTGTGAATTTCTATCACCTACATGGATTTATATACCACCAAGATATATAAATCTACTGAAAACTGCAGAAGTCAAACATCTGAAAAGATCAACCCACTTAACTACCACAATATACCAAAGAGATACTCCTAGAATACAATTTACATCTTGATTTCATGAAGGTCAACATAACATATGCAAGTTGTTGGACTTGGCCCTTTTTGCAGGGTCATCCCTGAACTTTTTGCCATCCTCCTGTATTTTGTCTGACCTGTTTTTGTTGGTTTTATGACTCTGGGCACTTTACCAATGCTGGTCAGTGCTAAAGTGCATATGCTCTACCTATTGTAAATTGATGTATGGATTTGTGACTCCATGATTGGCTGGTTTGGTTTACTTGTCAGACCCTAGTACAGAGCACTGAGTGTGCCCAGGGTTTGTAAACCAAATGCTGCTGGTGGGCTTGCAGCACTGGTTGTGCCACCCACAGAAGCGGCCCGTAAAAATGTGTCTAAGGTCTGCCAATGCAGAGCCTATGTGCAGTCTTGTACTGCCATATTAACTGGGCAAGTGCACCCACTTGCCAGTCCCTAAACCTTCCCTTTTCTTCATATCAGACACCCCTATGGTAGTCCCCAGGGCAGGGTGCATTGTAAGTATAAGGTATGACATGCCCTGGTGTGTGTGGCATGTCCTAATAGTGAATTACAGCCATTTCTGGTTTTCACCATTGCAAGGCTACCTGTTCTCCATAGGCCAGAATGGGTAGTTAGATTATTACATTCTTATAATCCTAACTCAGGGAACATGGTAGAAATTCGAGTTTTGTATGCCTGAACTCAGAATGATAAAATACATCTTTTAGTGAAGTTGGTTTTAACATTCTGTGTTTGAAAACACCTCTTTTAGAAAGCAGGAATTTTCTTGTCTAACTATCCAAAGCCTGCCTCTGCTAGGTTGTGTATTCCTTGTCTGGAGTTTGTGAGTGACAGGGCTGGGGGATTCCAGGAGACTGAATGAGTCAGCCCAGTGGTGAATAGAGAGATCTGCATCTAGATGGGAGGGAGGAGTTGCACCTGGGACCTGAATAGAACTGTGCCTACCCCCAACAGTGCTGTCTCTACCCCCTATGGTGTGTCTGATGTCTCTGCCCTGCACACTGAAAGAAGAGAAGGAATCCTGTCAACAAAGTGCTCCAGGACTGTGCTTGCCTTCCACAATGATGACTCTACCTCCTGTGGGGCGTCTGATGTTTCTGCCCTGCACTGTGAAAGGAAAGAATAAGTCTGGTAAACAGAGTGCTCCAGAACTGGCCCCTCTCCCCTCAGAGAACAACGGATTTTGGGATATAAATATTGGGACCCTGATCCCATGAAATTAGATCACTTTTGGACTACAAGAAGAAACCTCTGCCAAGGAGAGGAACCTGAAGAAACTGAGGAGAGACTCTTTCTAAGCTGAAGTGCTGCTTAGGGGATTGGCCTGCAGTGGTTGCCTTACTGCCAAAGAGAGAAGAAAGAACTTTGTGTACTTTGCTTTCAACTTGTGAAGATCTCTAAGGGCTTAGAAAAGAGCGTGCCTCCTGTTGAAGTCTCAGGGACAACAGACTTAAACCCCCAGCTCCCCAGAGTCCTTTGGAAGTGCCTGCTGCTGTTTTGGGCCTTCTGAGGGACTGCGTGTCGCAAGGAGCTGGAAGCGCGACTCAACGAGGAAGAAGTGTGTCGCCGTCGCTGCTGCTGCCTTCGCACTTCTGAACAAGGGTGTCGCCGCTGGAGTTGTCGCACTGCACCGCATCGAGAGAAGCGTCTCCCAACGAAGAGGAAGCATGTCGCCGTCGCTGCTGCTGGCCGTCACACTTCTGAACAAGGGTGTCACTGCTGGAGCTATCGTACTGCACCGCATCGAGAGAAGAGTCTCGCAACGAGGAAGAAGCGTGTCGCCGTCGCTGTTCCTGCCGTTGCACTTCTGAACAAGGGTGTCGCCGCTGGAACTGTCGTATTACACCGCATCGAGGAAAGCGCCTCGCATCCCCCGAGAATCGCGCTGCCGTCGCATTTCTGAACAAGGATGTCACCGCTGTAGGTGTCGCATCGTGCGGAAGCTTCACGCAAACGGCTGTTGTCGTCGCATCACTGTACAAAGGGTGTCGCCGCTGCAGTCCACGCATCGAACCGAGAACTTCTCGCATCCCCGGAGAAGCGTGCTGCATCTGGAAGATCTTTACGTTTTTATTTCTTTGCACCGGAACTTTGTCGCATTTCCCCTGCTACAACATTGCTTGTTGTGGAAGCGCAACGCATCGTAAGGTACATTGACGCAAAGAGTCGCATCTTAAGATCTGAACTAAACTAAGTTAAAACTACCATCATAAAGTAACAGTATTGTTTATTTTTGTCGTGTATGGTCTTGTGTTAAATCTATATAAAGAATACTTATTTTTTATATAAACCTTGTATGGTGTCCATTTGTAGTGTTGTCATTGGGTTACTGTATGTGGTCACAAATGCTTCACAAACTGCCTCTGAGATAAGCCTGTCTGCTCGTGCCAAGCTACCAAGGGGGTGAGCAGGGGTTATTTAGGAGTGTAATCCCCTTATCCTGACTAGAGGCATGGGTACCTATTTGTCACAAGTACCTACCTGTGCCAACTAGAGACCCTCAAATCTAAAAACAAGTGATGCCCCATTCTCACAAGCAACCCCATGGATATCATCAGAGAAACTCCACGAATGGGAATCAGACGATGTGAAAACATCTACTCTGCCAAACACAATTTATTGATCCAAGAAAAAGGAACAATGTAATTTCTTTCCAGGGCTAATGGCATTCTATACTTGTCACAATAAGAAAACGAAATTAAAATATAAAAAAAAGTATAGAAATCAAATCATATCACTTTATGAGCAGTAACTCTGTTTTTGTAGTTGTCATTATAATTTGTTCTTTCCAGAAAAAATATCTGGGTAGTGCCATCCTGCCCCTCAAAGTAAGAATCCAGGAAAAGTAGCCGAAATCAGTAGCCTCAATCATTACCAGTCTTTGATCTGTAACACATTCATAAAACCACCAAAGCTAGAAACCAAAATCTCCTCCTATTCAAAAGAGAAAGCCAATGGATCTTATGACTTAATTAAGAGAAATATGCCCTAAATAAGGAGACAGAAAAGCATTACTTGTTGAATTGAGCTAACAACATAATACTTTTTCAATCTTTCCACCATATGAATTAAAACCACACGTTTCAAAATATATGAAAATGAGATCGTAAAGAATGCTTTTGAAAACCCTATGAATAGGAATTCAGGTTGTATGGATGCTTATCCCCTGTACTGTTTAGTAACCTATAATATTCAATACATGTAACCAACTACTCCCTTAGACCATGTTAATCTTATATGCAAACAAATATATTGTTCAAAATTATACACTGTGGAAACCATTGTGTGGGTCATTGATCTTTATATGTTCACTTCCACACAAATAAAGGTGATCATTAATATTCAAGCTGCTCATCTATATGTCAGCATGTCTGTTTATGCATGGCACTATACCATGGCCCCTTTTTTCTCCAAACATCTGTTTAAAATGTAACCCTGACATATGTAGGCATAATAATTAAGCAAATTGTTGAACTTACCTTTTATTTCCCAGTATCATATCACTGGACATCTAAAAAAATATTAATGTAATAGCCCTGTAGTTGATTACGTAATGGTCTTCCCCTCTGGGAATAATACAGATGAAGAATATATTGTTTTATCATCAGTTTCCTTTTTGTCCAAAGCATTAGTTTTTTGGGGGGCTTCAGGAGGTGGAGAATAACATCCCCAACCTCCTGAGGCCCTTTAATGATTTAAATTTAATGACGATCGCACGCATGGCGCGCTGTCGTCATTACATTGAAAACAAAGCTGAAACTTAGTTTCAGTTTCAATGTTTCGGTGCTCCTGGGGCTAGCTCAGCCCCCGAGAACGAAACACTTGGGAGAGGTATCGTTGGAAAGGGGAGAATCTCTCCTTTCCAATGGTACCCTTCCATAGTGGATCCTTGCTTGCGGATCCCAAGCAGGGATCCACCCACTAGCCACCAGGGAGGGGGGAGTGGCACCTAGGGCAAGGGCCCTTGCTCCCCCCATTAAATTTTGCCAGACAGTCATTCTGACCCCCATGGGGGGCAAAAAGCACCCTAGACACCAGGGAATTTTTTTTAGGCCAGGGGTAGGGACTGCCCAGAATGGGCATGCCAAAGCCCCCATACTAGCCCCCAAAAGAAGGCATAAGACTTTCTACACCCCTTCAGGAGGCAGATGGGGGCAATAACTCCTGATCAGCCACAGGGATTTTTTTTAATAGATATAGAATATAGATTCTGGGCAGTCCACACCCCAAAAAAATGCTACAGACATTCTAACCCCCCGGAGAGGCAGATGGGGCAATAGCCCCTTATCTGCCCCCCCCTCCCGGAGGGCAGAAAGCTCACTAGATACCAGACATTTTTATTTTTTCAAAGTTCAGGCGGGGCTGCCCAGAATGGGCATGCCAATACCCCCACCCCCCAACCAAATGCCACTGTCTTTCTGCCCCCCCTACGAGGCATATGGGGGCAGTAGGCCTAGTGCCCGCTTCAGAAAACGGCCCAAAACGCAACATGGACACCCTATATTTTCACAGTGAAAACTGACCTTAGAAAGACTGTAACATTTTTTGGGGTGTGGACTGGCCAGAATCTATTTTCTATATCTATAAAAAAATCCCTGTGGCCGATCAGGAGCTACTGCCCCATCTGCCTCCTGAAGGGGTGTAGAAAGTCTTAAGCCTTCTTTTGGGGGCTAGGGTGGGGGCTTTGGCATGACCATCCTGGGCAGCTCCTACCGCTGGCCTATAAAAAAAAATCCCTGGTGTCTAGGGTGCTTTCTGCCCCCCATGGGGGTCAGAAAGGCTGTCTGGCAAAATTTAATGAGGGGAGAAAGGGCCCTTATCCTAGGTGCCACTCCCCCCTCCCTGGTGGCTAGTGGGTGTATCCCTGCTTGGGGATCGCCTTCTTGGTGCAATCTGCAAGCAAGGATCGACTATGGAAGGGTACTATTGGAAAGGGGATATTCTCCCCTTTCCAATGATACTCCTCCCAAGTGTTTTGGTGCTCGGGGGGCTGAGCTAGCCCCAGGAGCACCCAAACATTGAAACTGAAATTAAGTTTCAGTTTTGTTTTCAATGTAATGGCGACAGCGCGCCATGCGTGCGATCGTCATTAAATTTAAATCATCAAAGGGCCTCGGGAGGTTGGGGATGTTATTCTCCACCTCCTGAAGCCCCCCAAAAAACTAATTCTTTTGACAAAAAGGAAACTGATGATAAAACAATATATTCTTCATCTGTATTATTCCCAGAGGGGAAGACCATTACATAATCAACTACAGGGCCATTACATTATTTTTTTTTTAGATGTCCAGTGATATGATACTGCGAAATAAAAGGTACAATTTTTCTCGGAAGACTTTAGGGAATGCAGGGTGGGTAGAATGTTGCAGATCCACGCAGATTCCAGAACTTCCCACCACAGAAATATGACGAAAATGTGGTTTATGTTACAAAGTTATTGGTTTGCAAGGGATTCTGGGTAACAGAACCTGGTGAGAGGCAGACAAGTCACCCCATACTGGATTTTCCTGGGTGTCTAGTTTTCCAAAATGTATAGGTTTGCTAGGTTTCCCTAGGTGCCGGCAGAGCTAGGGTTCAAAATCTACAGCTAGGCACTATGCAAAAAAAGGGTCAGTTTTCGCTGTAAAAAAGAAGTGTGTCTACGTTGTGTTTTGAGATGTTTCCTGTCATGGGCACTATGCCTACCCACACAAATGAGGTACCATTTTTATCGGGAGAGTTAGAATTGTAGAGCAACTGTTATTACCTATTGACTTTTGATGCATTTATACCTTCCAAATGAAAGACACTGTGTAAAAAAGAAGTCACTTTGAAAAAAGTCCATTAAATTCTCATGCTAGTATGGGTACTCACAATTTTGGAAATGTCAAAATAGCTACTGTTTCTAAACTTTATATTTTGTTCCAATTTCAGAAATACATTGGTGTCTTTCATCCTGATTTTTCACTGTATATATTTTCCCATATATATTGCTATATATCCGGTACATAATAAAAAAACATTGCAAGACACTTCTCAGTTATTAGCCCTTTGTTCATCGGGTTCTTGGTGAACCTACAAGTGCTATATGTCCCCAACAACCAGAAAGGTCCAGCGGATGTAACGGTATATTGCTTTCAAACATCTGTCATAATTAGAAGAAGTTACCGGGAAAAATGTTGGCACAAATGGCTGTTTCTTTTACTCAATTTCAATTTTTTCTATTTTCAACTGTTAATTTCTATACAGAAACCTTGAAGGATCTACACAAATGACCCCTTGATGAATTTAGAATGTTGTCTACTTTTCTAAAATGTATAGTTGTCCAGGATCCATCATGGCTTTCATACCCATTTCCACCATTAACTGGAAAAAGGTTGAAAGCACAACAAATAGCAAAAATAGGCTATGTCCCAGTAAAATGCCAAAACTGTGAAAAAAGGTTTGGTTTTCTGACAAAGGTCTGCTTGCCCCTGAAAAGCTGGGAAGATGGTGATTGCAGTACCACAACCCCTTTATTGATACCATTTTCAGGGAAAAAATCAGATGCTTTCATCTGTAGCCCTTTTTTCCCATTTTTCCCCCCAAAAAACAAAATGTAGCTGTATTTTGGCTAATTTCTGGATCCCCTCTAGGGTAATCAACAAACCCTGGGTACCTATAAAATCCACATGATGTTGTAAGAAAAGGATGCAAATTTGGCGTGGATACCTTATGTGGTCAAAAAGTTACAGGGGCCTAAGCGAGAACTACCACAAACAGTCTACAAAAGGCTTAGCACGAGGGGGGAAGGCCTAGAAGCGAAGGAGTTAAATAGTAACCTCTGAAGGACTATTGCACATATATGGCATTATCACATGGACCATGTACTCCTTGATCAGTAACCAAGTTTGACACACATGCACCATGATAACATATTACGGTAGCCCTACTTGATTCTCAATACTTTTTCAGTTGCTCACTGTTTGTAGTTAGGCCTAGGTGAAATTGTAATTATGCCAGAGAAATTGGAGTAGTTTCGGTCAAAAATCCTACCACAGAAGCACAGGAACGACAAACTAAGAGAGAGCAACCGGCTGCTGGTTAATGCTGTTCATGACCCGAAGCATTAGTGCTATTTCCTTAATGAAAAAGGAATCCAATGGCCCATTTTGGAGGCAAGGAAGGATTTTGCATTCAGAAACATAGCGCTAAGTGCTAGACTACGCTTCTCATGTAATTAGGTATAATTACAAGTCATTTGTGGTAATTAAACTAGATAGATTTACACCAGTTATGCCACCACAATTTATAGTTCTCTTAGCATGGAGTGATGGGATACTCCTTGTACTACACTTGGATTTTAGCTAAATCAATATGATTTATTTTTATTTTTTCAATGCAATTCTATGCCATTCGAATTATTGCAATTGTTAGACCTGACACCCTTGGGTGGTAGTCCCCTGAACTTGTTTCTTCAACACTCCTGTTTTGCGGAATTTGGTTTAGTTGGCTTAACCCGCTGGCTGCTGCGGACGGAGTGATTCCATCTTCAGGTATGGTGCTCATGTGCTGAGGAAAGAACTGATCTGTCTTAGCACCCACCGAAGGGGGAAGTGCTAGCGCTCCCTGTGGGCGGCCCATTTTCAAACCCCGAACAGGGATGGCAGCAGAAGACCTCAAACTGCCACCCCAACCCGCCCATCAGTGATCTGATGATGGTGGCTCACTCACGGCACACCAATGTCGTTAGATGCAGCCAGGGATGCACTGGAAGCCATTTGCTTTCAGCGCATCCAAGGAGAGGATGAGTTTTCAGGTAAGTCCTTCTCTCTGGTTTATTTTTATAGATTGCTGACACAGGGGGAAAGGAAAGAGTTTTTTGGTTGGATGAATCTGGTTTTCTTGTCTGCAGGGTCAGTGATGTCTCTTGGAAAGCCTATGGGCCAGATGTAGGTAACTTCTATTTACCGACTCATAAATACCGAATTTTACCGATTCGGTATTTATGAATCGGTAAATATGAAGGGGTGAGATGTAGGACATTTTTAAAATAGAATTACCGAATCGGTAACATTCGGTATTTACCGATTCGGTAAATACCGAATCGGTATTTCCCATTGATTCCTATGGGCTTCGTTGCAAGGGTGCAGGGGGTGTCACTTTGACACCCTCTAGCACCCGAAGTAAAGGCATGTGTGACATGTGGCACACATACATGCCCTTAGGGCATGTCTGTGTGTCACATTGCACAGTGTGCATGCACAGATGTGCATGCACACCTGGATTCGGTATTTTACCACACAATAGGATTGTGAGGTAAAATACCGACTCTTAAGTGCCTGTGACACTCTCAGGAGTGTCACCTACATTTGGAATTACCGAATCGGTAAAATTATCGATTCGGTATTTTACAGAATCGGTAAATTTACCGAATAGGTAAATGTACCGAATCTGTAAAATATTGGCCCCTACATGCCAATTCCTAAATACCGGTCGGTAACGGCCGAAATCGGCCGTTACCGACCGGTATTTGGGCTCCTACATCTGGCCCTATGCTCCTTACACCAGTCCTCTACATTTGAAAACTTTTTTCTAACTTCTGGAAAGTTCTTTCTGGTTAGTTCTTCAACTCTCAGGGCAGACTTCTAAGAATGAAGTCTCTTTCTAGCCAGATCTCCTCTAGGGTCCAGCCATCTGTAGTCAGTTGGATCCTCATTCAGCCTTGAGTCCTGCTGTTTTGTGTCTCTGATGCAGGCAATCACAAGAGCAACCAATTGACACTTGAAGAGCAGTTCTTGTCCTCAGGTGTAAGCAGGTGTCTCAACGTCAGCAAGAGTCAGTGGCCCCTGAATGTTTGGGTGCACTTCTTTTAGTAGGAGTCAGGAGAGAGGAATCCTTTCTCCTGCAGGCAGGGATTTCTTCTTCAGATGTAGTATCATAGTTCAGAACTATTCTGAAGAGATGGCGATGAGGTGCCAGTCTTTTCATGTGCATTAGCCCATGATGGGAAAATCTCCCCTGCCCAATCCTGGCCTACTTTGTCATCCTGTGAGCACCTCGTATTGCAGCATTTCCTATTGACTTTACTGTAAAAAGCAATCCCAGAAGCCAAGAATGTCTGATGGCTGAACCCTTTTTCTGTATGGAAGAGCACCAGGCAGGCCCCTAACCACATCCCTAACCAGATGATCTGTTGTCCCTTCAGTCATGGTCAGACCTGGTTCTTCCTGCTGCTTAGGTTAGAGCTAAAGGATCTAGGAGAACATTGGTAATGAATGGGAGCTGATTGTGTCATCCCAATTGGAATCCTCGTGTCAAAATAAGTGTAAATTATGTCCTTTGTTCTACCAGCTGTCCTGTATCTCTCCCAGATAGCTGATCTCTACTAATTGGCCAATTGTTGACAGCATATATGCCTACCTGGGTCCAGAGGGCAGGCTATTGTCCACTGTCAGGCAAAGTCATCAAAACCAGCCAAGAATGTGTATTGGCCTCTGAAGGTGTGATAAGTGGTAAAAATAGCGTTATGCCAGTTATGAGTCAGGCAACCCATAGTACATTTTTTATAAAGTTATTCTGAACTACATTAAAGTTATCAAAAATCTGGTTTTACAATTAATTCAGATTTTCAAAATTAATTATAAAATACCTGTAAATAGTTTTTTGAGCATTTAATTTTAAAAAAAGATGTCAAAGAAATACTGTTGGCCTGACCAGGGGGTCGTAGGTAGTTTGCTTCGTACCTCCGTAAGCATTTACTTTTCCCCCCCCACTATTTTAACCAAGGGCGATAGCCACCGGAATAAAATTTATTGTGGACTGACCCACCTTTTTTAATTTCACCACCTCTCCACGACTACACCCCTTTTCTTTACCCCGCACACCCGCACGCACCATATGGCAGGAACAAAAGATCTCCGTTAAAGAGCCCTTTTACGGGTGCCCGTCGGACATTGCAGCGCCAGTCTGACGAGGAGCAAAACCCATATGATGAAGCATGACATCTAGCTTGCTAGATGTGTGAGGGTTTTAGTTCCAACAAGGGTACTTCCCCTTCTTTGGTTCTGTTCTTCTTTCTTCTACTCTCCACACTTCACGCGACACACTCTACGCTTCACTACCCCACCTGGGGAACTTTGTACATTGTTTTGTTAACCAAAGAAATACTGTTATCACACACAGGCTTCCCTCGTGGAAAAGTGTACTTGTCCATGCCATGTGAAGATATAGAGCCTTTCAACTGCTTTCCAACCAGAGTACAGTGGTTCTTCTAGCAGTCAGATATTTTTGTCATATCTAGTTTGTGTAAATATACAGTGCAACCCAAATGAGACATTGAATTCACAGATCCCTGGTGCAATTTCTAGACCATCTACTATGGTCCCACATGAAAGGTACATATACCAATTGGGAGGAACCTACTTTATCACTGCGATTTTAGGCCAAAAAACACACACCATGGCAGTGAATAGCAGTATCATAGCTTGCAGGGTACTAATACTAGCCACACATAGGCTCCAGAAAAATGTGAATACCAAGGGTGGTAATGCAGAAAGGGCATGATAACTACAATTTATTGCAAAAATTGATTACAAAAATATTGCCCTATTGAAGTTAATGATATATAATCAACACTCAATAGGATTATATTTTTGTAAGTGATATTTGGGACCCAATATTTATGTTCAACTATACTTTAGGTGACAATATTCTAACATAGAACCCAAAATGCTTATTGACATTCTTCACTTACTGGTTCACCTTGCAAATGTTCTATTGTGTCATATGTTTTAAGGGTTGTTCACACAACTCTATAATGGGGTTCTCTCACCGGGTGGCCAAACACCATTCTGTGGTACTTTCCTGGTGGAAGATACAACCATGAAAACAGCCTTCTCCACATTTTCTTGCTGGGTGCTTCCAAACCACCAATCATGGTTTTCACTTCCTCTTTCAATTATTTAACAAATCTGTTGATAAGAAGTAATTTAGACTGTATGTCTATTTAAGAAACCGTCTGGTCTGAGGTTGAGAAGTAATTTAGACTGTATGTAGTTAGTCTCAATTCAGAGACCGCTTCTTTAGGGAATCTTACTTTAGTGAAAATATTAAGTAAGACCCCTCACTTCCACTGGTGCCCGAACACTTCTCAACATAATAGTGGCATAATTTACCAATAGCAGGCAATTTCTTCCCCGTGCCATGTTAGGGTCCACTGGGATCGCACTGTCCATCCCCACCATTTCACTACTGATAATGCTATCTTACCTTATTACTTCCCAGTGGCTCAGCAAGTCAACCAAGAATGGCAGAGTTCCTCGGTTTTGGCACACCTTTGCGTCTGGCTAGGTTGTTGAGCCACACCAAAGTACCCTTCAGTGGGAGTATCATGGCTCAATCAACTAACCAATTTCTGTGACTCAGAAGTATCAAAACCCTCCCAGAGGTCCAAGTGCATTTTCCTTTAGACTCATGGTATTGCATTTCATTTTCCTAGTAAGCTGTATAGAAATGATAATGCTCATCCTTTTCTTGTACTGCAGCCTCCCTCTTGAGGTCTTTAAAGGTTCCCTGCAGATGTCTGAATGAATCAGGAGCAATCTTCTCTAAACTTTATCCATTCGAACAAGCCCCTCAAGGTCTGAAGTGTCAGCCTTAGAAGCATCTGGGCATTCCCATTTAAGAGCCAGCACTTCCTAATATGAGGAAGTCTCAAAAATAGGCTTCGGACTCTCATGCCTCTGGGACACTTTCTCACTTCCTGTCCCTGCATATTTCTCATGAGTGGCTGTGTGGACCTACAAGCCACAGTCTCAAATTCAGAGTTTGTCAGATCATTGCAAAACTCCTATTAGGCTAGCAGAATTGGACAAACACCTACCGTCCTATCTCCAAATTGATTGAAGGCATTGGGCAGTACTGTGCTACACTATCCAGATATCTCATTAAAAAATACTGTTCTGGGAACACAATATTCTCTGCTACTATTGTCTCTCTTGTTCCTGTATTCCTCAAGGCAGTCCCTTGAGTCTCAGTTACAGGTAGGTAGGTAGTTACTTCACAGTACTGCCACACCCCATGACTGAGGCCCATCTGTTCACCTCTAGTCCACCCACTTTTGAAATTACCAATAACTCATTCCCACTTTTGCCACCAATGAGACATGTTAAATCCTGAAGTCGATTAGCTCTCCTTGGTCTTCAAACTACTTGTCTATTTCCTGGGCCCCTCTGTTTCCCTTTACAATGGAAAGGGTTCAAATAGTTAAAGTACAACCATCTATGTCTGGAAGACACAGGGCTTCATATCTCATTCCTTGGAACCCCTCCATCTTCACATTGGTATTAAGTGGCTCTCCTTTCTTAGCCACATTTAAGGACGTTGATGGATTTTTTTTGTTTTATTTGCAATAACGTTATATAAACCCCAAACCATAATAGACTGAAGGGGATGTGTTCTGATCCATCATTCTAATGATTTCACTGTTGTTTTTTGGACACTTTTCCCCTGACCCGGTGATCAACTGCCTTGTTATTCGCCACCAATTGTTGGCCCAGCACTTCCAAATATTTACTTGCACATGATCTGTTGTAATCAGTAAATATAATCCTACATATGTTCCACATTGTATGGCGTGACCAGAGGCTCCTATTATTATTATTATTATTATTATTCTTATTATTAAATTTTATAAAGCGCGTAGTCACCCGTGAGTATCCCAGCGCTAAGATCCATACATCTGAGGGGCAGTGGGGCAAAGGGGGGGGAGGGGAGTCAAATTAGGGAAAGAGGTGAGTTTTCAGGCGCTTCCTGAATCGAAGATAATCTAGTTCTGTTCTGAGGTCGCGGGGTAATGAGTTCCAAAGGCGGGCAGTATGAACAGAGAAGCGCCTTCCTCCCGTGCGCGCCTTCTTGACTCTAGGAATGGTGATAAGATATTCCTGATCAGATCGTAAGGGTCTTGGGGCTTTGTAGGGTCTAATAAATTTTCTTAAAATGGGGGGGGCTTTGTTTTGTAGAAGTCTGTGAGCTAGACATAAGGCCTTGAACTTTACTCGCTCTCTCACTGGGAGCCAGTGGAGGAGCTTCAGGGCTGGTTTGGCCGAAGCTCTAGCCGGGGTATTGGTGAGGATCCGGGCAGCGGAATTCTGGATCCTTTGTAATTTGTTCAGGGTTGCCTCAGGGGCGCCTAGGTAGACGATGTTACTGTAATCCCACCTTGATAAAATAAGGCCTTGGATTAACAGTTTTTGGGAAGTGGGAGGAAGTAGAGGCAGAATCTTCCTGATTGACTTGAGAAGACCAAAGCACGTCCCGGCAACTTTTTTGGCTTGTGTCTTGAAAGACAGATCTTTTTCGAGCCAAATGCCGAGGCTTTTAATCTCGGACTTCGGGTCAGGAGGCGCACCCAGGCACGGGGGCCAGATGTTCTGTGAAAGGGACAACCCCTTCTGGCCAAGGAGGAGAATGTCTGTCTTTGAACCGTTAAGTTTCAAAGATGAGCTGTTCATCCATCCTTGTATTTGCGTCAGGCAGTTGTATAGGTCCGCTGGTTCTTGACTTGGGTGAGATAGGGACACCACTAATTGAGTGTCATCAGCGTAGCTGACGATACTCACTCCAAACGGGATGACAATCTCCTCCAATGGGGACATGTAGACATTGAATAATGTCGGGCGCAGGGAAGAACCCTGAGGCACGCCGCATTGGAGGGGTGTTACGGGGGAGCGGGTGTCATTCTCCCAGATCTGGTAAGAGTGTTGGCTCAGGAAAGAAGTGAGCCAGGTAAGCGCGGTTCCCTCCACACCGATATTCCTAAGTCGCTGAATGAGGAGCTGATGATTAACGGTGTCGAAGGCTGCACTGAGGTCCAGGAGGATCACTGCCACTGATCCCCCCACGTCCAGAAGTGCTCTGGCCTCCTCCACCGCTGCGAGAAGGGCGATGTCAGTGCCCTGCCCTGGGCGGAATCCAGTCTGCGAGTTTTTAAGCAGATTGTTGCTTTCCAAATATTGTGAAAGTTTTTTATTCACAAGCTTTTCCGCAATCTTACTGGTTCCGGGAAGAAGGGAGATTGGCCTGTAATTGGCCAAGTCCGAGGGGTCCAGGGAGGGTTTTTTCAATAGCGCCTTGACGACCGCAGCCTTCCAGCTGGAGGGGACGACTCCCTGTTGTAATGAGGCATTAATAAGATGGGTGAGGGGAGGGACGATGGTAAGTGCTACTTTCTTGAGGATGCGTAGTGGAGCGGGATCCCTAGGAGATCCGCTTTTGATGGTATCTAGCGTGCTTTCGACCTCTTCGACAGTCACTGATCCCCAGGAAGTTACACGGGGGGAAGTGAGAGTAGTGTTGATTTATTTTTCCTCGCTCAAGTTGGTAGATGGAATAGATGCAAGGATTTTCTGGATCTTCTCCTCGAAGAAGTTGTCCAGTTTGCAGCATTTTTCCTCATCTGCTATGGGGTCTGGCGGGGATCTAAGTCCGGAGTCTGGGACCTTAAGAAGTTCTTTTAAAATAATAAAAGATTCCTTGCTGGAGCAGGAGGAGTTTTCTATCCTTTCTTGGAAGAATAAGCTTTTAGTCTTGCGCAGAGCGGTCTTGTAATTTTGTAATGAGGTGTAGTAGGCATCCTTCTTGACAGTTGACTTATCCTTCCACCAGGAGCGCTCCGTTCTTTTATTTTCCTTTCTTAAAAGATTGAGCTCCGGAGTATACCAAGGGGCAGGGCTCACTCTTTTGGTATGCTTAAAGGTGGTAGTTTTGGGGAGGAGTTTGTCCAAAGAAGATGAAAGCCAAGAGTTAAACTGTTTATCGGCGTTGACTGGATCGGTGGAAAAGGCAGGGATAGAATTCATAAGAGTAGTGGTCCATTCGCCTGGTACCAGTTTGTGCCAGCGCCGGTCAGTAACCCGAATTTTAAGGTTTAGGGTGGGTGATATTAAGAAATCCCAGGAGATGGGGATTAAAAAGTGGTCTGTCCAGGGAAGTGGAAGAGGGGGGCCAGTGATGATGTCCTTGATGTTGGTAAGGACAGGATCCAGAAGGTGTCCCTTGTCGTGGGTAGGTCCTGTGTTGACTAACCGAATGTTAAATGACATAAGGTCAAGAAGGAGATCAGACGCTGTTAGATCTGTAGGGTCTGATAGGTGGAGATTGAGGTCGCCCACGAGGAGGAAATTGGGGGAGGAGGTAGCTATCTGTGACACTGTGTCAACAAGAGCATTGAGGAATTTCCCTGTTGTTCCCGGAGGACGGTAAATCAGCAGCCCTGAGAGGGAGTGTACCGGGGATGTTTGAAGAGCGAAGTGGCAGCTTTCACAGTCCTCAATGTCGGCATTACTGGTTCTACAGGCAAGGTGGTCTCTGTGGATTATCGCCAGGCCCCCTCCTCTGCCCCGAGGTCTATGAAGAGTTTGAATGAGGTATCCTGGGGGTAGGGCGATGACAATATCAGAATCTGACCCAGCATAGAGCCAGGTTTCTGTAAGAAACAGCACGTCCAGAACTTGGTCCTGTATCAGCAAGTTGGTTTCGTGAGCATGCTTAGGGAGGGACCGGCAATTAAGAAGGCCCATCTGTAGTCCAGGATTGCCAGTGAACGATGCGACTGAGTTACAGCGTTCACAGTTGATATAGGGTTTACCTTCTTCGTAGATGTAGCGACACTCCTGATTTTTTTCCGGGTGGAGAGCCCGGAGCATGTCACTTGTATATACCAGACGGTCATTTGGTGAGACGGGCAGAGTCCCTGGGCCTGGGTCCGGCTGGGCCCGGACGGGCCCAGACAGGCTTGCCTTAGGCGCGCCCGCTGCGCCCGTCCGCTGCGCGGACGTGGAGTGCACATATTTTTATAGGCGGAGGGGGCGTGGCCTCGAGCGGGTGGGCGTGTTTGGGGCAAAGTGTAGGTCATCGCTCGAGCTTCGCATTGGGGCGGAATGTGGCAGTCGATGCTGATGGTCGCTGTTGAGAAGAAGAGAAGGTTGTTGGATGAACTTCGCGTCTGGAGGGGGTAACAGGCGGTGATATCTTGGCACGAAGAGTCTGCTCACGATTGCAAGGAGCCTAAAACTTCTGGATTTTAACCTGGAGTTCTTTTTTGAGACATGAGGAATGAACTCTGATGCCAGCCAGGGTCCAGGACCTGTGAGGACACATCTTAGAGATCAGGACTCACTCTAGCAGAGGCCAGCAGCAGAGCTCAGGTAGATCCAGTTGGTGCTGGTCAGCTGGGCAGTTGCAGGGAGGCCTCTGAAAGCTTGATGTGTCCCTGTAGCTCACACAGGAGGTCAGCCACCTGAACTTGGAGTAACTTCCAGGGATCCTAGGCTCAAGGTAAGAAGGTCCAGTCTTCCTTCTTCAGGCAACAGGGCAGTCCTTCTTCTGAATCTTGCACAGATACAGTACTATTCTGCTGAGAGGATCTGAAGGTGCCACATTTATACCTAGTGCCAGATTTGATGAGGCACAATCCTCAACCTACTACCAAACAGGTTCTGGCCAGTTCTCTCCATTAGCCTGTGTTTTGCTCCAAAGTGACTAGAGTGACAATGGTATGGACAGCATGGGGTCATGGTTCCCTTGTGTGTGCTGCAAGCAGGGCTCTTTGAAATGTAATCTGCGAAGGGCACAACTCCTCCCAAGCCATCTTGTCAGAAAAACCCACTCACTTTACACCCAGGCTCCTTTTGCCCCCAAGTCTGGAAGGAATACAGAACACAACTCAGGAGAGCCAGTCACTGTCATGTGACCCTGGCAGAAAGGCACATTTGGTTTAGGCAGAAAACACCAACTCTGTAAAAGTGGCACTTTCAGAATAGTAATTTAAAATCAGTCTTTACCATTAAAGAGGTTTTTAAATTACAATTCAAATGAGATGAAGAAGTCTTTCTCTATCCGTTCTCAAACTGAAGTTATCACTTAGTAAATGCAATAAGATAACGAAGTGTCTATGAGAGAGATTCCCTTGCTACAGTAAAGAATGACTTTCAGGAGTTTTTCACCGCCAGAACGTATCAAACTTAAATTCACATATCCTACTTTTTAAACACCATGCACGCTGCCGTATGAGGCTATAGGGCCTACCTTAGGGTTGGCTTACAAGTATTAAAGAGAAAGGTTTAGGACTGGTAAATGGTATGTCTTGCCAGGTTGAAATAGCAGTTTTAAATTGCACTTCAGGCTGCAGTGTGAAGCCTAGGGCATGTTTTACAGGGCTACTTTACTGGGTAGTACAGTCAGTGCTGCAGCCCAATGGCATCGTTTATTTTACAGGTCCTGAGTATATGTAGTACTACTTAATAGGGATTCATAAGGGAATTAAATGTGCCTATTAGGTGGATATCAATGTTACAATGTTTAAGGGAGAGAGCACAAGCACTTTACCACTAGTTAGCAGGAGTAAAGTGTAGAGAATGCTAATGCCTACAAAAACGAGTTCAACAAAAATGGGATAAATGCAAATAGTATGGGGGAATACCACACCAAGGATGTCAGGACTGACATCCCGGAATGAAGACAGAACTGTATATGTAATTTTGGAAAAATTAAGGCTAGCTTGAACCGGTGGGTATAAGAAAATGTGGTGGAGCTGTCATAGTGTGGATGGAAAGGGAGGTATCATAGTGAACAGGGTGTTTTGTGAGGCATATGGACCATATTTTAAAACTGCTTACTTATTAATGAAGCATCAATAGTTTTTTATCCAAATGTAAGCCTTATTGTTTTACTGACTTGCACTAGTGATAATGACACGTTTTGTTTCTATATGTAATGCCATGATATGACTTTGCAAAAGCGATTTTAGATTTGTAATGGTTTTTATTAACCAAATGAATAAATGATAAAATTAACAAGTGAAGACACACCTACCACAGTCCCCAAATAAAAAAAGTCAACCAAAACATGTTAGGTGATACTACTACCTATAATATCTGTATATATATATATTATTATTTTTTGCGGTATTATATAGCGCAAACTCGACCCGAAGGTATCAGAGGCTTTACATGAGCACCAATTGCATTACAGAGGGGCACATTATTTTTTAGGACAGGGAGATTTAGAGATTAGCCCTGAATTACAGCATGTTTGAGCCTCCCACCAGACTCGAACCTGGTTGCCCATCTTCAAAGTCGATGCTCTAGCCGTTAAGCAACATCCTCTGCGAATGTCAGAGATAAATATTGATGTTTCAATTGCAAAAAATGTCACCTTGATTTTATTCCCAGCTTAAATATGACACGCAGGTGCTCAACATCTCACCAGACAGACACAGCTGTTTCCTTCTAGCAGGCTCTGAGCGCATTGAGCAAAATTGACCCGACGCAAGGCAAGCGTCAATCTGCAGAAAAAATCAAGACAAATTGAAAAGGACCTCAAAACGTAATGCATAAATTGCGCAGAAGAAGGAAACAGATTTACAACATGTAAGCGTTCAGCAACAGTGATTAGAATGATAAGTGATGCCCCTCACCGCAAAAAACATAAATACATTTTACTGCAGCCTGAAACAAATCGCTGAAATTGCATTTGGTGAATCCGCTACATCTGATTAGTGTACACGGCGGCTGTTAATCTTTGTCCCATTACGATATGATAACAGTGTTCCTAATGGTTGCACAATCTTGACTGTACGCGTCTGAAATGAACACTAATCAGGATCACTCAGCGGGTCAAGCGATTAGGATCGCAGTCAGTGCCAGATGCTGGGAGGCTCTCTAGAGACTGCACGCGCCACACCAGGTGGCCTTGTCAGCCTAATGAAGCAACAACTTCCGGCCTTGGGACGCGGGGTGGCGGCCATCTTAAAATGCTGGAGACCCTTCCGGTGACGGTAACAATTGCAGGGACGCCATCTAATATTGCTTGACTGTAAACTAATTCTTTAGTTAGAGCAGAATGTAATCACTCAAAATAAAATATGGGTTATATTTTGAAGAAGTCCGGACAGGACGTTTCTCCTCAGTTTACTCCCAGGCTAGACCCTAGGCCCTAAAGTGAGAGAGGATCCTAATCTGTGGAGCAATACATGCCAGGAAATGGTGATGTGGATGAATCATTTTATAATGATCACATAACGGTTCAAAAAGTATGTTTAACACTTTCACCATGTTGTACCACAAGGGCATTTTAAGCCGTTTATTAAAATCGAGGGAATTAATGCAATTTCCATACATGTACTTAGTTAAAAAAAAAATGATGTAGGTAAAGTTTAAGTCCTTGCCATTGAATGTCAATAACTTTGGTAAAACAGATAGAATTGCCTCAGTCAACCAACTCTTAGCATCACAGAGAGCACTTAAGTTTTTACTGCTAATGCAATCAGACCCCAAACTGGTACCCTCAGACTATATTGCTTTGGTTAATTTGTGCAATAAGAAAGTGAACCGGAAAAATATGTCAAAACATGATCATTTTTTCAAGGAAAGTAGCTGCAAAAAGCAGTTCTGTATGATTTTTTGTTATATGTGTCCTGGACAAAAAATGATATAGCCAAATGCTTTTATTTGTGTAAGGCTAAACCCATTTGCAAATGAGAACGAACAACACAGAAAAAGAAAAAAATATATAAATGATCTCTCATTTGTATTATATATAAGTTTCCATTGTACCCATTTAAATCAATGTGAACAGCAAATGGTGCATTCAAGGATGTGGACAGAATGTGTCTCAGTGAAGCATCTGCAAAGAAGATTTTAGAAATTGATCTGACATTTTAAAACATTTCTGATCAAAATGACAATTGGAGGGTGCTACTAAAAAGCGTACACGGAAGTCGAACGTTTTGTTTACATGCAGCATTTTATCAACGTGTCTGGAAAAATAGGATAAATATATCTCATGGCATGCTTCCATATTCGCCTGAATTGTGAAGGTAACCCAGACATGAGCAGTTAGATTGTGCAGAATGTGTGCAATTGAAGCAATTGCCAGAAACATTGACTTTGACTTGCCATTATGTCAACAGGAAATTGACAAATGAAAAACACCCTCGACTTCAATTACAACACATCCCCAAGTTTTACATAAGTCTACGAAAATCAAACATCTAGCAAGAAATTGAAAGTGCCCTCTGATGCAGACTCGTCGGTTCAAGGTCTAAAATAAATGTCAAATACGTATTGGAGAATTTGTCAAGCGGCATATCATGCACAGCTGTCATGATGTCATTTGAGCAGCTGTTCAGTGCACATTAGACAGCATGAAAATGTCCTCACGTTACTCCTGAAATTGTATCATCACTGGTCCTAAAAGTTGTCTATCAACAGTGTGAAAATGTTCCATTGTTTGACTAAGTTGGCATAATGGATCATACATTTTCTTATAATTGACTCCAAAGCATACAGTTTACCGCACAAGGGTAAACATTGGCCTTACTTGAATCATGCCACAGTTCTAAATGATGAAACTTCTTTTTAGTGCCCCAAAACTGCCACTTCGTGACATGAAAATATCTCCATGATTTGCGAAATATCTTATACATTGAAGGTGTAATATATCTTCTCTGAGCTGCAGTGGTGGCTTGCGCTTCTACCAGGGAGGGGGGCACGCACACACATCCATTCACAACACTCACTCCCAAATATTAATGCACGCATGCACCAAACAATGAAAATAAAATCATATCTACCTGGCGGCTCTGCCTCGAAGATCCCAAGAGGGTTGGGACTACTGCCTTCCCTTAAGTCAACAAATGAGAAAAGGCAGCAATCTCAAGCCTCGTAGATCCTGGGAGAGTTGGGACTGCTGCCTTCCCTCTTTGGCTTACCTTAGCAGAGGGAAGGCAGCAGTCCCTGATCATCACAGTGTGGGATGGAGTCAGTGAGACTGTTGTCCTACTCCACTCTGTGACGAGGTGTCAGTGATTGACACTCAGCCCTTGGCACTTCAATGCTTAGAACTGAAGAGCCCTGGTCTGAGGCAATCAGTGATGCTCTCCCTCTTCACCAGGGCGAGGGCCTCGAGGCGATTTGCCAGGCTGAAGTTGTCACACCATAGGAGCTGTAACTTCTTCAGCTCGGAAAAGTTCAGCTCAGTAAGCCAGGACCCTGCATATTTAGAGCATGTCCAGATCCTTGCTGCCTGACCTGAAAATAAATATTGTCTGCCAGGCTGATCTTTGTCAGTATGACTGACATTCTTTATAGTGGCCAAAAGGTGAGGGTTGTGGGCTCTGAACCCTTAAGGACAGGCCGCAGCTGCTGGTCTATGACTTTGACTCATGAATTTAGCATGACAGTTATGGGGTTTAATCCAAAATACCTGGTTCCTGGGGCACTACAAAGAGTGTCATTTAATTGCTTTTTTAAAGTTGAATCATGTTGGCCTGGTTGGCTTTCCATCCGCAGGCCTAAATTAAACTCAACAAGAGGCTATAAGTGATACACAATTATAGTACCAGACCACAATGAATAATGCAAGCAAAGCTTATCTTCAGTGATACACATTGAGTTGAATGCAGGTTATCAAATGTTAGATTCATTCTTTCATCTTCGATAATTTCACATTGTGTTGGAAGCAGCATTCTGAATAAATTAGATGAAATTCTCTTTGCATCAAAAACAAAAAGTTACAATAACCCTCAAGTATGTTTATGAAACACATGATGCATTTCGGACAAAGGCCGTCATTTCGATGTCGGTGGGCCATTGAAGAGGTCCTACTACTGGATTACACTCTGGCGGGTTGAGTAATCTGGGGGTTGGGCTGACTGCGTCTGTTCCGACGGGCTCAAGGGGCCCGTGGGGCCAGCAGTGGGACCATAATCCCTACAATAGGGGCAGTGACTGCTCAAGCACTGCCATAGGGATTACGGTGTCATTATCCATCTGCCTTTCTATGGCAGTCCGACTGCCATAGAAAGGCAGACAGAAAGGGACTTTGGGGGCACCTAGCGGGGCCCACATCCCCCTGGGTCTCCGCTAGGGGGCCGGGCGGGCACCTGTGATGCTTCCCCAAGCATCCATGCACCGTGTGGCAGGCACCGCATCATGCCTGGCACTACCATGCATGTATGTTTGAAAATACCCATTTTACTACAGCAGCTTGTGCTGCAACCCTTTTCAGGCCACCGCACAAGTTGCAATGAAAATTTGATGTTTCTGATCGCCCCTAGGGCGGTCATATCCTAATTCGGTGGGTGGAAGCGCTGAGGACGCTCGTCCGACCAACATTGTAATAGGCCCTAAAGTGTCCTTCAACAGGGGAGATTCATCACAAACTTTATGATTGTTCTGAAACACAAAACCTAACTCAATAAGAGGAAACACCATACCAGTACTATTTCAATGAAATGTGGAAAACTCTTCTGGATAAGCCACTTGAAACACCTTGGGTACGTGTGATGATGGGACAATAAAGTAAACAACTTTTGTTTCTTCTCATTTATTTTGACATCTCTGGGATTTGCGGTGTGAAAGCTAAAACTATAGCAGGGCCAGTAAATAGGGGAATACGAGTAGGGAAATTTGCAAGTTCACAATTTATCAATGCTGCCATGGATTAAAACAACAACAATAATCTACAGTGAATGTTTACAGCTGTCAGTCAATTAATCAATCAATCAGGATTTTTTTAAACGTGCTACTCACACATGAGGGTCTTAAGGCACTAGGGAGGAGGAGTGCAGCACCGGCTCAGTCAAAGAGCTAGGTCTTGAGGCTCTTCCTGAAGGTGTGCAGAGTGCGGGAGCATCTGATGTTGACTGAGAGCTTGTTCCAGGCCTTTACTACGACGTAGGAGACGGTTCTTCCACCTGCTCTGGTTCTGCGGCTGCGTGGGGTCTCTGCCAGGGCGAGGTCGGCGGAGTGGAGGTTCCTTTTGGGTACGTGGAAGGAGACTCTTTCTTTGAGGTATTTGGGTCCGATGTTGTGGAGGGATTTGTAGGCGTGGGTGAGTAGTTTCAAGGTTATTATATTCTTGATGGGGAGCCAGTGGAGGTCTCGTAGGTGCTGGGTCATGTGCTCATGTCGTGGCGTTCCGAGGACAGGTCTGGCTGCGGTGTTCTGGATGGTTTGGCGCTTGTATAGCAGAGATTTGTTGACTCCGGCGTAGAGGGCGTTACCGTAGTCCAGTCTGCTGGTTATGAGTGCGTGGGTGATGGTCTTTCTGCATTCAGGGGGGGATCCACTTGAAGGTCTTGCGGAGGATGCAGAGAGAGTTGAAGCAAGTGGAGGCGACGGCGTTGATCTGGCAGGTCATAGTGAGGGAGGAGTTTAGAATTATGCAGAGGTTTCGGGCGTGGTCTGTCGGAGTGGGTGGGTTTCTGAGGGCCGAGGGCCACCAGGTGTTGTCCCAGGGAGTGGAGGAGGGTCTATGGATGAGGACCTCTGTTTTCTCTGAGTTGAGCTTTAGACAGCTGTTGAGCTGTTGCTCATCTAGTCGGCGACGTCTTTCATTCCTTCCTGGATACTGAGTCGGGTGTCTTTGGCGTTCTTCGTGAGGGAGAGAATGAGCTGGGTGTCCTCCGTGTAGAATACTATGCTGAGCCCATGCTGTCTAACAATGGAGGTGAGGGGGGCCATGTAGATGTTGAAGAGCGTGGGGCTGAGTGAGGATCCTTGGGGTACTCTGCAGATAATCTCTGTGGGTTCGGAGAGGAAGGGTGGGAGTCTGATCCTTTGGGGTCTGCCGGCAAAAAATGAGCAGATTCAGTTGAGGGCGGTTCCCCTTATGCTGGTGTTGTGGAGCCTGGCGGTGAGAGTGCGGTGGGAGACAGTGTTGAAGGCTGCGGAAAGGTCTAGTAGGATGAGGGCCGCGGTGTGGCCCTGGTTGAGTAGCATGCAGATGTCATCGGTGGCGGTGAGGAGGGCTGTCTCGGTGCTTGCTGTGGATGCTGCAGAAACCGAACTGGGAGGAGTTCAGGATGTTGTTCTCTTCAATGGAGGTGGTCAGCTGGGCTTTGACAAGGCTCTCAGTGACTTTGACTGAGAAGAGAAGGAGAGTGATGGGCCGGTAGTTTTTCAGGTCCGTCGGGTCAGCCGAGGGTTTCTTGAGGAGGGGCTTGACCTTTGCCAGCTTCTAGTCATCGGGGAAGATGCCGGATTCGAAGGAGGACTTAATGGTCCAGCATAGATCAGGTGCTATGGTGGCAGTGGCTCTGTGGTAGATGTGCAGTGGGCAAGGGTCCGTGGGGGCTCCTGAGTGGGTGTTCTTCATGGTCGTGGTGGTATCTTTGGTGGTAGCCAGTTTCCAGGTGGTGATGATGGGCGGGTTGTCAATGGCGGAGAGGAGGGTGGTGTCTGGAGTCTTTTCGCTTAAGTTGTGGTAGTGGGCCTTGATTTTCAGGTGCAATTAGGAGCTGAGCTTGTTGCAGAGGTCCTGGGATGGTATGACATCCGTGGCATTGCTGGGGGGTTTGGTGAGCTGCTGGATGACTTTGAAGAGTATCCTTTGCATTACTGGCGTTGGTGTGGATTTTGTTCCAGATAAAGGTCCTCTTGGTGGCTCTTATGCACTGGTGGTATTCAGTCATGGTGTTCCTGTAGGTTTTCTGGTCTTCGGTGGTTTTCCTGTTTCTCCAGAGTTTCTCGAGGTGTCTACAGGAGCGCCTGGCTTCTTGTAGGTCGGTGGTGACTCTGGCAGCCTTCAGGGGGCATTGTCTGACGGGGTGGCAGAGGGATGCAAGCTTGTCTGTGCAGCTGGTGATCCAGCAGTGTAGTTCAGTGACTGAAGAGTTGGCGTCTGTTGTGGTGGAGGGGGGTCGTGGAGGAGGGTGGTGTTAAGGTGTTCCTCTGTGACATGCTCCAGTTCCTTCGTGGCGGTTGCGGGGCAGGCTTGGGTGCAGTGGTAGTGTTGAAGGTGAAGTGTACACACTGGTGGTCTGTCCAGAGGGGCTGCAAGGTGTGGCTGAAGTGGATATTTGTCCCTCCTACGAAAATGGGGTCGAGGATGTGTCCGGCTTTGTGGGTGGGGGTAGTGATGAGCTGCTTTAGTCCGAGGTTGGCGAGGTTGTCGAGGAGGGTGGTGGAATCAGGGTTGCTGCGGTTGGTGAGGTGAAAGTTCAGGTCTCGGGGTGGAGGTGGCATTGGTCCAAGTTTCCGTGAAGAAGGTGACCTCTGGGGGACATCATTCCAACCACCTTGAAGGGATGATAGGGACAGTGGGTGGACTACTGACACATGACAGCTGTTTGACACCGGAGCTCCCTCACTATTACTCCCACTACCCTACACTGATCCCTCCCACCATTCTCCGCTTTATATGTCCTTGCCTTTCCTTCCCTTGCAAAGTTATATTTGAGAGCCCCATACATCATCCCCCATGTTCCAAACCATGAACCCTCCATGCCATAGCGTTATCCCCATCACAATGACCTGTCTTGTTTGTAGTTAGGAGGTAGCGCTGCCATACCACCCAGGACACAATGGCTTGTGACATCAGATTTACTCTTATGAGCAAAGACCCTAAGTGGTCTTCAGCCCTTTTATCTATATCCTCAGCCTCACCTGGCCCTGAGAGTGCGGTGCGCTACATCTACTTCAGGGGTCAGAACGGAGTGGCCAGGTGGCTCCCTACATCTCTTCCCCACTTTACTCTGACTGTCTGGACTGTATCCAGCACACAAAGTCATTTAGTCTGTTTCTGGGTGTAGATTAGGGAGATGATTGTAATTCTGGATGCACAGCCCATTTGCCAGTACTTCTTGACTCTCATTGAGCTGGGTTTGTGCTGCTTGACATCCCGTCTGGACTGGGTCCACCATCAGTTCAGTCTCCAGTTGCTGGAAACAGGCCAGGAGTTCACCTGTTTTGTCTGCTTCCACTTGGGCTCCTCCACCTCCCTCTTCACTGCTGACTGGGGCATCTACCTTCTTAAACCAAAATATGTTACTGGTTACCAAATCTGTCTCTCGCAAAGCATTTACTATTGTGCCTTCAACAGCTGTTACTTTCCACACCCCCGGCTCACAGGGCATGCAGAATTTCTATCCCGGCCGATAGTCCTTTATGAGTACATAGTCTCTGGGTTCCAGTCACCAGTGGCTTACCTTTGTGTTTATCTGTTATCTCCTCATTTTGGTGCCAACCAGGTCATACTCTGATGGAGAGTGGACTAGGATGGTGTCCCTCCTATGTCCTTTTAGTATCAATTACCTTGGAGAGCATTTGGTGGTACAGTGTGAGGTTCCCAGGTACACTCATATGAATTGGTGTAGGTTTGCCTCAGGGGTTGCCCCATCATAAACAGCGATCCTCAATACCTTGTTTTGTGTGCGCATAAAGCTCTCAACATCACCATTGGCATGTAGCCATTGTGGGGTGTTGCACTGATGGTGCATTCGGAGGTGTTGTAGGAACTTCTTGAACCCAAGTCCTTGAAACAGTGGGTCATTATCTATTTGTATTTTTTCTGTGAGGCTGAACAGGGCCAGGACCTTCTCCATAGCGGAGCCAATTTTGGTGAAGGCTGTGGACTCAATCAGTTCCACTATGGGGTACTTGGAGTTGCTGCCCACTTGCACCATGGTGGTACATCCTTCTGGGGAGCTGCCAAAATCAAGACTAACTTTCTTCCACTAGGCATCACTTGTTCCTTTGTGATTATCAGGGCTACTGGTGACTTGGCACGTTTCACATCTCTGCACCCACCTGTCTAAATCTGCCTTGGGTCAGGTGAACCATGCTGTCTCCTTTAAGTGACTCTTGGTATTGGTTGCCCCTTGATGCCCTTCATGAGCTTGTTCTGCAACCCAGATTGTCAGCAGTGCTGGGAGCACTAGGCAATGCTCCCGGGGTACAAGTCCATCTGCGGTGGAGCTCAGCTCAGCTCATTCTTTGTCAGAGCCACCTCGCTGGTTGGGGTCCTGCAGGAATGTGCTCCAGTCACCCTTTTGTAGAGTTGCTATGACATTACAGAGTACTGCATCAACCATGGTTGCTTTGCTGAACTCTTGAAGGCTGAGGGTACCTCGGACATGCCGTGGTGCTCACCAGACAAACATAGTCCCCTGTCCACCCTGCATCGTACCCAGACCACCCCCCATCTGGTGGTGGGTGTCAGGAGAGGAAATCAGCTGGGTTCATTGAGCCTTGTCTGTACATGACCTCAAATTGATATTGCTGTAGCTGTATCACCCTCCACTCGATCCTGGCTGGAGGATGAGGCACAGTGCCCTCGAATAGGTGGACCAGAGGATGATTGTCAGTGGCTACTCGGAAGTGTCGTCCCTGCCGGTCTAGGTGGGTGTGTCTACAGGCCGACTTGATGGCAAAGGCTTCCCTTTCAATCAGTGAGTACCTCACTTCCAAAGGGGTGAGGCTCTGCTTGTGAAGGCAAGGGGTGCCCACCGTCCAGTCTCAATCTCTTGAGTTAGCACTGCTGCGAGTTTTACCAGGCTGGCATCCAAAATGGGTTTGGTCTTTTGTTTGTGGTCGAAGTAGGCCATGGTGGTCTTGCTTAGCAGCGCCACTTTAACTTGCTAGAATGAGTCATCTTCCTTGGCGCCCCAGGCCCACCGGGTGTTAGTCAATGTGAGAGTACTGACACGTTCCGTGATGGTCTTGAGGTTGGGAATGAACTGTCTGTAATATGTGGCGATACCAAGGAAACTGTGGACTTCGGTGGTGTTACGAGGTGCAGGGGTCTGCTGAATCGCTTGTGAATTTCAGGGGCCACTTGAATGCCGTCCTTGATGAAGGCATAGCTGAAGAATTCAGTGCTTGTCCAAAAGAAGATGCTTTTTTCCCTTTGAAGATGGAGGCCATGGTCACACAGTCCCTTCCACATTGTCAGTGATGTTCCTCTTCTGTGGTGGAGTATATCAGAATGTCATCACTGACTTTCCTTACCCCTTGGGGCCCAGAGAGAACCTCCCGGATGGAGCTTTGGAATTCTGCTGCAGGTGAAATCCCAAAGCTCAGGCATTTATTCCGCCTTAGGCCCTGATGCATTGAAAACATCTTGATATACCTGCTCCAATTGGTGGTACCTAGCATTCAGATTGACCTTGGTGAACTGCCGGGCCCCTTTGTGGTCCGCAATGATGTCATCCATCGTGGGTATGATGTGCCATTGCCATCTGATGACTTCATTAGAGAGTCGCAGTCTATGCACAGATGGATTTTTCCTTGTTGTTTGGGTTTTTCGTCTATGACCATCAGGGACAACCACAGTGTCGGCCTGGAGATCACTGTGATGCCCAACTTCTCCAACTTGTCCAATTCCTGCCCAACTGGGGGTTTCAGGTGAAATGGAATTTTCCGGTGCACTAGGGCCACCGGTTTGACAGTTTTGTCTATGATGGAGTTTAATAGGAGAGTCTTGTAGGCATTATAGTCCCTCAAAGAAGCTGGGAAACAGGCGCAGGATTTTGTCAATCTGGAAGGCTTGTACGTTCTTCGCGAAAAGGAGTAAGTCCAGGTCCTTTGCCGTATGACATCTGAGGAGGGTCTTGGTGTCTCCTTCGATTATGTGAAACTCGGCTGGGGTCTCCTTCTTGTTGGGCCACACCTGTAAAATCATTGTCCCCTTCAGCTGCAGAGGCATCTGCCCTCCATATGTGTAGATCTTTGACGTTGATGGCACAAGAGTTGGTCTCGGTCAGAGGCACCAGTATTGGGGGAAGTTCATCACATTGACAGAGACACTGTATCAATGACGCACTTGATTGTAGTACCAGCTACCCCAATTTTGCAGGTGGGTTGTGGCTTCCTGTGTGTTTTAAGGTGCTTGTTAAACGAGATGAGGAAGACTTCCCCATCTTTGGACAGTGTTTTGTATGAGGGCCGTTTGGCTATACATTACATGGAACTGCAGTCCTTTGGCCCAGGTCAGCCAATGAAAGGTGGCGAATGGCTTTCGTCCCTGTTAGCCTTTCTTTGGTCCCCTGACTCCTCTGTTCTCCACAGCACACCTTAGCAAAGTAGTTTGGTTTGCAGCAATTGGAGCATGTCTTCCCTTGTGCCAAGCAGTTCTCTAGGCCTAGGGATGTTCCTTCCTCACCTAGTTCCTAAACCATGTGTTGGCTCTTGTGTCATTGACTTGTGGCGGGTGTTCCTTGCTCTGGTGGACACTGCATCCACAGTGTCTGTCTTGATGACAGATGACTTGCCACTGTTGGGTCCAGGAGTCAGAGCCAGGTCCAATTTGGTGGACAGCACCACTGAGAGGTCATGGAACTGTTCCAATATGAGGATGTCCTCAAGGCTGATGTTGGGTTCTCGCAAAATTAGACTTAAGAGTGTTTTGGACCTGCACCCTTGGGTGATTTGTGCCTGAACTTCTTTTGGCTTTGATCAGCAGTACATTTACTGGACAATTCTCGGATATAGGTGTAGAAGTTTTCAATTTACTCCCCTTCATGTTGGCGTGCTGGACGCAGGTTGAATCTTTCAAAGTCCAGGTTCAGCTGCAGGTAAAGGTGGGTGTTCAGGCTCCTCGCTGCTGCATCATAGCCATCATTCGCACCCATCCCAGGGAGGTGTTTAAACAGTTTGTATAACGCATTCCCTGCATAGTGAAGCAGGAGGTAGCATTTAAAGGCTCTATGAGTCTGGGTGGCCCTGAAATAATTGTTCCATCGGCACACCCACATCTTCTATTGGGTGACCACAGTTGTGGGATCACCTAACTCACTGAATGGTTGGAGTGACACCCCTGCATGGTGCTGAAGAGTGGCTGCTGGTGCACATTTGGTGTTTGGAGCTGTGCAACTCGTGGCCTCTTAGGGATGGCTGTCAACCTACCTCTAGAACCGGTCAAGACGCATACTGAATCCGCCCGGGGATACTGTACCTAGTCCCTTTGCCTCAGGCTGTCACTGATGAAAACAGCTCTTGGACTCTCAGGCTGTCAGGGTAGTTCTTTGTGCTTTCTTGGTGTTCTTGTATTTATTTACACTCTGTCAACACTGTGCAGGGCGTCATGGCCTGACTGACTACCTCAATCCTCTTGTGGCAGGCTTTGCTCCCCTGGTGCCACATGCTGGAGCACCTTGTCTGGGCCACCACAAGGTGCTGAATGGCCTTGGATTGCAGCAGGGGCCAGTCTGGGAGTGGCCATAAGCACCATCACAAGCATGTAGAGTGAACCACCAGGGTTGCCAAGAGTGGCCACTGCAGACTGAGAAGAGGCGAGGCAGCTGTAAGCACAAGGCTGGCCCCTTATCACCAATGTAGTGGGGAGATAGCTCTTCTGGCCGATCCGGGCACAACGACTCGTTACACCAGATTTTCTCTTACGAGTAAGAGTCCGAGCAGTCTACAGCCTTTTTATTTATATCCTAGGCTGCTCCCAGCCCTGAAGCGGAGGTGTGGTACATCTATGCCAGGTGTCAGGAAGGAGTGACCGGTTGGCTCACTACAATGATGTTTGCTGAGTGGCAGTGGGTAGGTGGGTACAACTTTTGCCTTTGCCAATTTGAAAATCTTTGACTACCAGCACAGAGTCAAATTTCTCAAATCAGTGCACGCAGACAAAACTAAAACATTTACCAATTCAAAAATGTCAGACCTTGTGTGGCCCTTCTTGGCTGAGGCTTTGCGGCTTGCCTCATTAAAACCATCTCAATTTTCAGAGAGAATTCCAAGAAGGAATGCCACTAACTTTTTCCCAGTCCAGCTCTTTGTGAGTTGCCCACAGCAAGTGCCTAGATCCCAGTCCAACCCCCCCACATTGACCAATGTCGAATGCCTGATTTTAGCAAAGATATTCCAGCTAATGTGATGGTTGGAGTACAATTCTTCAAGTCACAGTGCAGGCTGATACATCAGCCACTGTGAACAACAGCAGCCGTGACAAAGAACTTAGTACTGGGAAGGATGAGGGAGGTAATACCTAGTCTTCTGGCATTTTGCCTGAAAAAATAAAAGGTGTCAGAACAACTCCCCATTCAGTGGATTTAAAGTGACAACAGACTATTTTCATAAGATAGTGCCAATGATAGAAGAGATTAAAGTGATTACCTCTGCAACTATTCCAAATGTTAACTACTTGTATGAGAAGGACCTGGCCCCTGAGTTTGTTAAATAACAATGCACTATGAGAGAAAGGGAGAATATTTAGAAAGCTGCAGTTATGTTATTTATCAAACTCAGGAGAGGTCCTTCTCATGCAAATATATCATAAAAAATTAGGGCATTCTCATGATACAGTTTTTGATAGCAAATCTGAAACTTAGGTGTTAGACTTTCAGTCACACTTAAGTTAGTGGCTGCATGGTAAGTATGTATGTTGCCAGGACTTACTTACCCACCCACAAGGATGAACCTTTGTTTTATGCGGTCTGCTAAACATCAGCACGAGTATAGAAAACATTAGTGAGAACAAACAAGTTACATTAATGTACAAAATAACCTCTAGGTGCAAAATCACTATTCGGTGCAAAGTAATATGACTCCTGGTATCAAATGTAGGTTACAAAACTGCTTTGATGTGTAATTTTTCCATTGGTGATAATTTAACGTGTGTGTGGAAAAATAATAAAGAGTGTGGAAAAACCTCTAGGAACACAAATTACATTTCGGAGTGAATCATAGGGGCTCATTACGCCCGCCACCGCAGCAGTGATTGGGTCCGACCGCCATGCGTGCGGCGGTCCTGCTTATACAATTATGATGGGACCACCACCACCACTGCAGTTAGATACCGCGCCTTTAACATTGCGGAGTGGCGGCTGACAGCGGCACTGCATCAATGTTAAAAGAGCATGTTGTGCATTTCACCGCACTACGTGGCAGGCACTACACACGGGCTGTGGTGATCCGCCCGACATTATAATAGACCCCCTAGTGTGGTATTTTAATTATGTTATTATCATTTAAATGAAAAATCATATTAAGGTGCAAAATAAACCTTTGATGTAAGATAAGGAGGTGGGTAGAAATAATTTTGGATCCATAATCAGATTTTAGGGGTAAAAACACACTTGGGTGGTAAATTATTTTAAACGCAACAACATTTAGGTGCAAAATACTCAAAACCACTCTTGATGAAACATCAGCAGGAGTGTTGAAACATTTTGGTGCAGAACCTCTGTTAGATGCAAAATCACCCTTTGGAAGCAGCACTAACATTTAGGTGTACAAAACACATTGGTGCAAAAGTTCTCTATGTGCAAACTTAGCTGGAAGGTTGTATCACAAATTTGGTGCATTTCAACTCAGTACAGAGAGATAATACGGTGTAAGATGTCACATTTACAGAAAAAAGGGGTGCTTCATAAGCCATCACATTTATTTGCAGCATATTGATGTGCAAAATCACACTTGTGTTTCAAATCAGCATGAGTGGAAAAACACAAATTACATTTAAAAATCACTTGTAGATGCAAAATCGCACCTGGAGGAAAGTAAGTAGCACTGTTATATCACATTAATAAAGAAGCAAAATCATGCTTAGGCTAAAAATCACTTAAGGTACAAAATGATCCAAAACAGTAGGAACGTGGAAACACTCTTAGGAGCACAATTCACATTTAGGTGCAAAATCACTGTTAGAGCAGCTTCAACAGGAGTGATGAAACAGGGTCAAAACTGTGCCCCCACCACAGTGCAAGAACGCTTTGCTTCACTGCTAAGTCCAGCACAGGAAATCATGTTTTAGGAGACAGACTAACGTGCCTATTAGGCAACAGCTAACAGTGAGAATGAAATATCCTACTGGCTTAACTTAAAATGTGAAGGACATTTTTTTCAAGCAATGACTGAAGGGTTTGACACAAACAAACAAATAGTTGGAGAGGGCAGAACAAACACTCCTCTCTGTTTATATGTGTGAAGTTAATCACATGAGATTTGATAGACACTTAGGGCCCGATTATAAGTTTGGTGGTGTGGTGCTGGGTCTGCCAAACCTGTGGTGAGGCTGCCTGCCAGCTTACGAGAGTAACTCATGTTTGGCAGGCTTTTTTTGGCATTCCCAAGGCGGTGCCTTTAAAAACATGCACCACAATGGGAATGCCAAAACAGTTCCTGCATGGCATAGACTGAAAAGCTCTTGCTATGCAGGAGCTGGTGCGCAAGCACACAGGGGGGGCAGATGTTGTGCCTCACTGTGTGCATCTACAGGGCGCCGAGGCACCAGGGGGCCCTGTAATGCCCCCTTGGTTTCCTCTCCACCTGGGTTTAATGGAGGAGGAACCGCTGTGTAAACCCTGGCGGAAAGGAAACTCCTAATATTTATTTATTTATTTATTTTGTGTGTTTTCTATAGCGCGAACATGACCCTGTACAGGGTATCAGAGCGCTTTACAGGGTCTTACAACAATCCAAACCATACATATTCCGAGTCATTACTGGTTTGAAACAATTAGAATTACAAAAGGCATAGTTCAATATATAGTATTCAACAGATAGCTTATTTTAGCACTAAACAACATAATAAGACAAAATATGAATATACAGATCCAGTAGTTGGCGTAATAAGACACATCATGATTATACAGGTCTCATGATTGCAAAGAGGGCTTGAGTTAGCATTCGAACAGCAAGGGAGCATGACATTTACATAGTTCAGCAGTAGGGTATTAGGGAAGAAATTTCTTCATGTAAAACAGTTTTGCTTCCTTTTTGAATGTTGTGATGTATGGAATTCTTCTTATGTCCGGGGGGAGGGCGTTCCAAATTCTCGGTGCTGCCCCTGAGAATGCTCGGTCATAGGTTTTTTTCTTACGGAAACGTGCTGGTTTCAGTAGTATGTCCTCTTTGCTCCTGGAGGCGCGAGACCCTCCTGACAGAGTGAGTTTCTGGGCAAGATAGACTGGGGATTTGTTGTGTACTGCTTTATGAGTGATGCATGCTAGTTTGAACTGGATTTGTGCTTCGAATGGAAGCCAGTTGAGAGCTTTCAGAAGCGGAGAGATATGGTTGAATTTTTTTGATCCCGCTATCAGTCTTGTCGCCGCATTAAGGCATGCTTTCAATGGGGCTGTTGAGATTTTAGGGAGCCCTGCTAAGGTAGTGCAACCATATTCAATCCTTAAGATGACCAGTGCCTGAACTGCTGTTTTAAGGTCAGCTTAATTTAGTACAGGTTTTAGCTTTCGTAAGTAACTTAAGTGGAACCTAGCGTTTTTTGCCATTGTGTTGATATGCGCTGACATGTTAAGATTTTTGTCCAGAATGATGCCCAGGGATTTGGTTGACTCAACAATCTTCGGAGTGCAATTTAGAGCAGTGATGAGGTTGGACCAGTCTGCAATCATTATTTTACTTTTCCGTGGAGTACTCAGTAGGAATTCAGTTTTCTGAGGGTTTAGCTTTAGGTGGTTCTTCGTTAACCATAGTAGGGTTCTCCTTAAAGCTAGATTCATTGACTTTATGTCATCCGCCGAAGCGATCTTGATGTACAGCTGAGTGTCATCAGCATACATACGGAAAGCAATGTTGTCTTTTTGTAGAATTTCTGTGAGAGGTTCTACATAAAGATTGAAAAGAGCCAGAGATAGCGTTGAGCCTTGCGGAACTCCTATATTATTGTTGGTTGCGCTTGAAAGGGTTTGGTTGACAATGACTTTTTGTGATCTATTTTCCAGAAAGGAGCTAAACCAGGTTAGTACCGTATCTTCAAAACCCATCCTGTTTTTCAGACGATCAAGTATATAGGCATGGTTCCCCATGTCGAAGGCAGACGACAGGTCCAGCAGTATTAAGAGACATGTTTCATTCTGGTCAAGAGCCAGTAAGGCGTCATCAACTATGTGTAGCATCGCAGTTTCCATGCTGTGGTTTGGGCGGAAGCCGGATTGGCAGTCGTTTAGCAGGTTGAAGTCAGATATGTGTAAGCTCAGTTGTTGTTGGACAAATTTTTCCAGAATTTTGGCCAACATGGGGATGTTGGTTACTGGTCTGAAATTGTTCGGATCTAAGGGGTTCTCAGTCGTTTTTTTTTAGGAAAGGGGTTACTTGGCCTGTTTTTAGGCAGGCAGGTATTTGACCTTGTGATAGAGAGGCATTGATGACCTTAGTCCAAGTTGGGATTAGCAGGTGATTTATGGAGGACCATCATTTCGCCGGTAGGGGATCATTATAGTGATTATTTGGTTTCGAGGACGCCATGATCTTTGAAATGTCTAGTTCACTGACCTGTCTAAAAACTGACCAACTGGCATTGTTTTTAGGTTTGGCTGTTTCCTGTAACTCCGGTACCACATCTCCCAGGCTCTTTTCCATTTCAATTTCATCTGCTGCTTTTTTGAGTTCCTTCTCCAATGAGTTAGCTTTGTCTGAAAAGAAGACCGAGAAGTCTTCGCTATTTAAGTTAGTTTTGGAGATGACTGGAGCCATTTTGGCCGCCTTGTTTGATTGTTCTTTGAGAAGATCAAAGAGTTTCCTAGGTCTATTTATTGCGCTATCCAATTCTTTCCTAAATAATTCTTTTTTAGATTTAATGATGCTTTTGATATACGCTTTCCTGGATTGTCTCAGTAAGGATAGATGTGGTGAAGAAGGGTGTTGTCGCCATTTCCGTTCTGCTAGTCTCAGTGACCTTCTTTCTTCATTAAGGGCACCATTGAACCAAGGATTTTTGTCTTTCTCCGAGAGCCTTTTAGTTTTAGTGGGGCTATGTCTTCCATAATGCTGGACATTGTTTTGTTATAGTGCAGCGTGAGGTCGTTGACGTCAACCATGCTCTTGGGTGGCTGCAGATCAGTTTCGAAACGTGCGGCTAAGTATTCCATATTAATTCCTCTAGTGTCCCTGGTCCACTTTTTGGGTTTAGTAGCTTGTGTGGACGATTTATATTTACTGATGGGAATTTCAAAGGTAATTATGTGGTGGTTCGACCAATCACACGGGTTGATTACAATGTTCTCAATGGATTTTTCTTTAGCTAATATCCAATCCAATATGGACCCTTTGTTGTGGGTAGGGAGATGGCATCCTTCAACAGGTTGATTTGATTGTCCTAATGATCATCCCAATGAATGTTAGTCTTCTAAAAAAAAGATTGTTCGTCTGTTTATTGGCGTTAGTAGTAATGATATCAATCAACTGTTCGATGAATTTGGTCTTAGTACCCGGTGGGTGGTATACTGCGTGGAGTTTGCAGTACTGATTATCTGCTGATCTTAAAGACATGCCTAGATATTCACAGGACTCTACAAGATCAGCCTGTATTTTTGTGATGGTAATGTCAGATCTATGTACGCAAGCGATGGCTCCACCTTTTCTGATATTTCTGTCCTGTCTCATAATCTGGTAGTTCGGGGGGACTAGGAGGTCTAGGCAGGGCGAAGAAGAGTCAGAGAGACATGTTTCTGTTAGAATGATTACGTCAATTTCATGGCTGAGTATGAGGTCGGCTATTTCCGCCGCATGTTTATTCGCTGAGCGACAGTTGAGTAGAGCGCAGCGAATATGTTTCTGCTCAGTGCTCACGGATGGCAGAGGTTCTTAAGGCGTTAATGAAACTTTCTTAAGATCGTTGGTATTGATCCTTCTTGATGGGACTGCGGCTGTCCCACCAAGCATAAGGATTTTTTCTGACTGCCGCGCCTGTCAAACTGCAAGATAGTAGCAACAGCAGCAATACTGCACAACATAGCATCACAAACACCTGTCAATTTGTCAGAGTAGGAAAAAGCTGATCTGTTAATACCACACCACTCTCCGAATTTCTCAACAGGCAAGAGAAGGAAGAATGCAGAGATCACTAGAAATCATTTTTGAAGTATGTATCAACATCTATCCATACTAATATTATAAAGAGAGAGCCCAAACCTTTGAGGCGGGTAATCTCAGTAACCACAGCACCAATCACAACACCCAATACAGCGTTGGAAAGGGCAGTTGCAGCAGAAGGACATAGGCTTTGCAGACGGCCACCATATACTTTTTTTCAATTGTTTTTATTAACTTTTCAAGAAACAGTGGTGTTCATCACAATCATACAGTGCAAGACATACAATTGTACCGTATGACACCATATACATTTAAAAGGTAAAAGAACCGTGCCAGCAAAGTAGTCCCTTGTGAGCGTGTCAGCGTTGTGCTGTGGGAGTGGGCTGGGGGCGTGACTAACGCTGGGGGCATGTGGTACGGCCATCACATCATGGGCTGTGGGTGTGTGCTGGAGGCGTGACAAACGCTGGGGGCGTGACAAACGCTGGGGGTGTGTGTCCGCCCTTCATGCCATGCGAGTCGTACATACAAGCGCCAATTACGTTGCTGCGCAGCATCAAGGGGCACGCTGGGGGCGTGTGTCCAGCCTTCATGCCATGTGAACGCAATTGCGCTGTATCAAGGGGCACGCTGGGGGCATGAGAAACGCTGGGGGCGTGTGCTACGTTCTGCCCTTCATGCCACGTGGGTCATACAATAATCAGAAGATCGTCTGCTGTGGCCGTGTACTGGGGGCATGACAAACGCATTCAGCTGGAGGCCTGGTAAGTAACATTCTCCAGTATTCAATCTTTCATAGATTCACATGCTTGTATCTTCCCCGTCGTCATGGTGGGAGTCTCCCGGTAAATGATAACCATAGCAGTAGAAGAAAAAACTGTCTGGAAGCCATAGAGTAGTGAAACCACTAGGTAACCTCTCCTCCTCATTATGTGGCCCAAACTACAGCCAATCAGCAGCCAGCACCAGCCTACACCATTCCCAGCAGAGCCACCATACCTCAGATTTCCAACCGCCTTCGTGTGAGAAGGAGTCTCCCTGAGCTCTGCTCAGTTTATTCTCTCTTCACTGAACTTTTGACCTTTCACAGTTGGAAGACAGGTACTGTTCTTTTATCTTCAAGCATCACTTCATTCAATATGTCTGAAAGCTCCAAGAAGAGTCTTTTCAGAGCTTGCAGGTCCTGTGGCAAGGCCAGGCTGTTTTCTGAGGATCCTCACAAGGAGTGCTTGTACTGTTTGTACCCTAAGCATATTCCTAAGGACTGCAAGTATTGCCGGACCTTCTCTGCCAAAACACTGAAGGATAGAGAAGCGCGCCTCTTATTATGGCTTCAGAAAAGGAAAACTCATGACTCGGAGTCTGAGGGAGAAGCCAAGGGACATACCTCTAAGAAATAAAAAAAGAGGGTCCTCTGAGGAAAAGGGAGATGTGAGGAAACAAAAAGCAGGAAAATCTAAGGAAGGTGAACCTTCTACTTCACTCCCTCCAACTCCTCTCAAGCCTTCCTCAGAAAAGAAGGCTCCCTCGTCGCTTCCGTCGACGAAATCTACCGATATTCCAGTCAGATCGCCGACGAGGCCGTCGACGACCTCGACGACGACCATATCGTCGTCGACGACGACGACGACAATCTCGACGACGACAGCTTTGTCGACGTCGACGACGACGACGACTCCGTCGACGGTGAGTGCCAGACCTTCGTCGACGGCAAGATCTTCGTTGACGAGTATCCCGTCGACGATGCGGATGATTGTTCCGTCGACGGCCCCGTCGACGGCCCCGTCGACGGTCCCGTCGACGATGAAAAAATCGTCGACGATGCCATCTCCAACCAAGATAACTTCAACATATATTTCCATTAAGAGGATTGCTCCGTCGACGGGAGCGTTGACGAGCAAAAAAGGGGAGTTTTCCACGCCGAAGATTTCACCTTTACTGCCCTCCACCATTCTGGATTGCCAGGAATCAGAGGAGGGAGGATCCTTTGGTGTTGCTTACAGTCCTTCGCAACTCCATATTAAACATCAGGATTCCGATGAGGAAGACCACCAGGAGGCCCAGGAGCACTTCTCTTTTACGGATCGGCCGGTCAAAGGCCAGATGAGATACGAGTCATTTCACCAGGCCTACCACTATGATGATGAAGAGGAAGTGGATACGCCTGTGCGGGAAGAGGCCATGTCGGTGCCTACTTCTTTAATATCAGACCTAAGAAGCATGATCGATAGCTATTATCGTCGCTTTCCGGAAGATAATGCTTCTGCGGCCGCTGAAAAAGTCTCTCAACCTGCAAAGGAGACACCCCTGGCTCAACCGACGCCTCCTACTCCTCGGACGGAGGTCAAAAATGTTATTACAATTCGGGATGACGTAAATGATTCCGATCAGGACGATCAAGAAGAGGAAGGGGAACTTCCTCAGGATGAGGGGGTTGGAGATGAATGGGACCAATATATTGCTCCAACGTCCCCGGTGTCACCTTTGCCTCAATCAAGCTCTCCTCCAGAGGACATAGCCAGTTTTCACGATTTGATGGGAAAAGCGGCTAAAAGATTTAAGCTTGATATGCCAGTCAAGGAAAGCGATTGTTTCCTTTACGATTTCAAGGAGTCCTCCAGGAAGTCGGTAAGAGCCATTCCTATTATTGACCATATCTGGGATGAAGGACTCAAACTGATGAAGACTCCAGCCTCAGTCCCAACATCCGTACCCAAGCTGGACAAAAAGTATCGCGCTATAGAGACGGCTCCAGCATGTCTTATTGGTCATCCTCAACCGGACTCGGTTGTGACTCAAGCAGCGCAGAAGCGCTCCAAGAACCCTATGGCTACATGTGTGGCGCCCCCTGATAAGGAGGGCAAGAAGATGGACGGCATAGGGAAACGTTTCGCAGTCATGGCAGCAGCTTCCATCAAAGCTTCCAACGCGATGGCCCTTCTGAGCCGGTTCAATAGACAGATGTGGTCTGACATCGCACCATTCCTGTCGCACCTTCCGGAGGACAAGAAAGAGGAGGCGACTACCATCCTGCAGGATGGAGCCAGAGCAGCATCGGAGTCCATAGACGTAGCAATGGACATAGCGTCTATAGCTTTCCGCCAGATGGCTGGGGCGGTAACCCTACGGAGGCAAGGATGGCTCAAAGCTACATCCTTTCGACCGGAGGTCCAGTCTAAAATCTTGGACATGCCATTCGATGGCGAAAGCCTCTTTGGTAAACAGATCGATGAGGCTTTACAAGGGATAAAAGCAGATACTGATACTGCTAGATCCTTGGGATCTTTACAGCAAGGTCGTTATCAGTCCTTTCGTGGCCGAGGATCCAGAGGACGTTTTCAACAGCAACGTTCCTCTTTCCAATCTAATCGGTACCAACCTTACAACCAACAGGGTTACCGTCAGTACTCCTCCAACCAGCAATACCGGTCCTCGAACACTTCCTTCCAACAACAAGGAAGAAGAAAGTCCGCCGCCAGAGGGAAGCAAGACTCTGGTCGCAGACAGTGATATTTCTCAGGCGCCTCCAATTCCGCTTCAGATCGACCAATTCCACTACCTCTCTCAGTTTCTCCCGCATTGGCAGTCCATAACATCGGACAGATGGGTATTAGACATCATTACACAGGGTCACACCCTGGAATTTTCACAAAGGCCTCCAAATCGTCCACCTCTCTGCAGAGTTCATCAACATATAGCAGCTCTCAAAGCAGAGATCTTATCACTCATACTGAAAGGAGCGGTAGAGGAAGTCCCATCAGACCAGCGAGGAACAGGTTTTTACTCACACTTCTTCCTTATAAGGAAAAAGCAATCATCAAAATGGAGGCAGGTACTGGACCTCAGAGATCTGAACACATACATAAAGAAAATTTCTTTCCGTATGCTGTCCTTACAGGAAATTCTTCTACTACTCCGCAAGGGAGACCACATGGTCTCTCTAGACCTGTTGGATGCATACTTCCACATTCCGATACACAAAAAACACAAGAAGTATCTGCGATTTATGGTGGCGGGGCGCCATTACCAGTTCGGAGTTTTGCCTTTCGGCCTGAAGTCTGCCCCCAGAGTATTCACAAAATGCATGGCTCCAATAGCGGCGCATTTAAGACAGCAAAGTCTCCAGGTTTTCCCATACCTGGACGACTGGTTAATAAAAGGACCATCGTTCCAGGCAACACAGAGATCTCTACGGATGTGCACGGATCTCTTCCAAAGATTAGGCCTTCGGATAAACAAAGAAAAATCATTTTTTCTCCCGACTTGTACTCTACAATTCCTAGGAGCAATCTTGAAAACACAGGAAATGAAAGCTTACCCATCAGAAGAACGGGTAACAAAAATCTTGAATCTGACTGCATCTCTGGCAACAAAAAAGTTCACTTCCATCAGAATATTCAAGTCATTACTGGGAATGATGTCCTCTTGTATCCCATTGATTCCCAATTGCCGTTTACAGATGAGACCGCTGCAAGAAGCCCTGGACAAACAATGGGTCCAAGCCCTGGGTTCCTTTGACGACAAGCTGGTCATAACCCATCAGATCAAATGTGCAATGTCATGGTGGGGTATCAGGAGCAATCTAACAAAGGGCCTGGTATTCGAACCTCAATCTCCAAGCTACGTCATGACATCAGATGCTTCATTACAAGGTTGGGGGGCACATATACAAGACCTGGAGATTCAAGGCCTTTGGTCTCCTCAAGATACAAAACTTCACATCAATCTCTTGGAATTGAAAGCCGTCTTCCTGGGCCTTCAGGCCTTCCTTCCCAGGATCCAAGGTTCATCGGTCTTAGTGCGTACGGACAGCACAACAACAATGTTTTACCTGCGCAAGCAGGGTGGAACGAGATCAAAACCCCTGTCGATTCAGGCACAAAGAATCTGGAAATGGCTATTGTGTCAGAACATAACGCTGCAAGTGGAACATGTTCCAGGGGTAGACAACATAAAAGCGGATCTGTTAAGCAGGTCATCGGACATTTGCCACGAGTGGGAACTATGTCAAGTCCAGCTGAATCGGATTTTCAATGTGTGGGGCAAGCCAAGTCTGGACCTGTTTGCAACTCAGAGCAACAAACAGTGCAGACATTATGCCAGCAGGTTCCCCAACAGGGTTCGAGAGGGAATGCTCTTCACCTCCGATGGACAGGGATGTTTGCTTATGCCTTCCCTCCTTTTCCCCTAATTCCCAGATTACTGAGGAAAATGAGATCAGAACCTTGCCAAATAATACTGATAGCCCCAGCCTGGCCGAGGCAGTTTTGGTATACAGAGCTTCTTCAACTGTCGGTGGAGCCAAGAATTCAGCTCCCAACAACCAGGGATTTGATTTCCATGAACAGAGGCCAAGTACTTTATCCGCAATTGATATCTCTAAAATTGTCGGCTTGGAACCTTTTGAGCACGAATTCCAGTCATTAGATATCGCTCCGGAATGTCGTGAAATATTGCAAAGTTCCGCAGCGCTGTCTACCAACAAGACATATTCTGCTAAATGGAAACGATTCTGTATTTGGTGCCTTGCTCATACAGTGCATCCTTTGACGTCTTCTCCTGAGCAAATTCTTCCTTAGCCAGATCAGGGCTTGCGCACTCATCTATTAAAGTCCATTTAGCAGCAATATCTAGATACAGAAGATCTCCAGGATATCCATCTCTGTGGTCTAACAGACTAATCAAGGAGTTCTTAAGAGGACTATTCAGAAGGTTTCCTCCAATTAAGCGTCCTCCACCCACATGGCAACTTAACACAGTCTTGTCACAACTTATGAAAGCTCCGTTCGAGCCGATCCACAAATCTGAACTGCAATTCCTGTCATGGAAAGTAGCATTACTGCTGGCGCTCACATCAGCCAGAAGGGTCAGCGAGATCCAAGCTTTTTCTATACAGGATCCCTTCATACAATTCAGGCCAGATAAGGTGATGCTAAGGACTAATCCGAAATTTGTGCCTAAAATACCTTCGTCTTTTCATCTAAATGAACCAGTGATCCTGCCTACATATTTTAAAAATCCTTCTACAGCGGCTGAAAAAGCTCTACATACTTTAGACATTGGCAGATGCCTAAAGTTCTACATTGAAAAGACTAAAAGCTTTCGCAAATCAAACCAACTGTTTGTCTCCTACTCGGGGCCCAGAAAAGGTCTGGCCCTTTCACGTTTCTCCATCTCCAGATGGATTGCATCCGCCATTGTTTTTTGTCAAGAGAAAGCAGGAAGGCCTCTCGACATGAAAGTCCGTGCCCATGATACACGTACGATGGCGACGTCTTCTGCATTGCTAGCAGGAGTACCCCTTCCAGACATATGCAGAGCAGCGACTTGGTCGAATGTTCATACATTCACCAAACATTACTGTCTGGACACGGAATGGAAAGCAGATGTGGCTGTGGGACAGGCAGTTCTGCGACATCTCTTTAAATAAGGTACATGTTTATGAATTTTATTCTACTGTTTTGTCTATTTAAAAGTGGTTTTTTCCCTTTATGCTAATATCTGAAATAGCAAAGTTTGATTGTTAGTACCTTTTAATTTGTAATGAGTTCTTTTTTCCGAAAGGAATTTATGGCACGCAGCCCCGAGAAAAGAAAGGGGTCTAGCCTAGAAACGCTCTAACTACAAGGACTGCTATCTACTCTGATACAAGCATGTGAATCTATGAAAGATTGAATACTGGAGCAAGAACTAGTTACTTACCTGTACACTATGGTTCTCCAGTATTGTCTTTCATAGATTCACATGCGCCCGCCCACCTCCCCGTTTCCATTAGGTAGACCACCTTTTTTATCTCTGGTTTCCTGCATAGCTCACTCTTGGGCAGTAGGAAATCTGAGGTATGGTGGCTCTGCTGGGAATGGTGTAGGCTGGTGCTGGCTGCTGATTGGCTGTAGTTTGAGCCACATAATGAGGAGGAGAGGTTACCTAGTGGTTTCACTACTCTATCGCTTCCAGGCAGTTTTTTCTTCTACTGCTATGGTTATCATTTACCGGGAGACTCCCACCATGACGACGGGGAAGATGCAAGCATGTGAATCTATGAAAGATAATACTGGAGAACCATAGTGTACAGGTAAGTTACTAGTTCTTTACTGCAGCCTCTCCTGCGCGCTGTTCCTGAACTCTCTCATTCAACGAAATTAGACGCGCCTGCTACCATCAACCAGGGCTCTAGCCGGGCTCAGGCGGCGGATCAGTACACTAATTACACGCGCCTGATAACATCAACCAGGGCTGCAGCTGGGCCTCAAGCGGGGGAACACGCAAATGAGCGTGTCTGCAGTGACAATTACTGCAGCCTCTCCTACTCGTGTCACTGAACTCTCTCATTAAACGGATTTACCCGCGGCTGACAACTCTCTCATTCAACGACATTACATGCGCCTGCTAACATCAACAGGGGCTGTAGCCGGGCTCAGGAGGCGGATCACAACACCATTTACACGCGCCTGCTAACATCAATCAGGGCTGCAGCTGGCCCTTCTCCGTCCCTATTCTAATGAAACAAAAAAAGTTGTCTACCGCAAGATTTTAAAATAAATTTCCCTTGCCAAATACACACATTACACACATTCTATTTCATACCCGGACAACATCGGGACGGGCTGCTAGTGTAATATATAATTAGGCAGAGCAATGTTTGATTTACATTAATGTTTAGCCTCAGGTTTAGTTTTATTGTCAATGATTTTTAGGATCAAACAAACATTCTGTTTCAGCAAATAACTCTGTTTTTTTAACAATGCAAATTGTAACAAATGTAAAACAAATAACAAGTAATAGGAGTAACAGTGATCGAATGCTGCTTTCTATCTCTCATAACACGTGCCCTTTCTATGGTCTTAACATTTTGACTTCCTGATACACCACTACCAGTAGTTTGTCTTTGAGTACAATCCAGACTCAAGGCTTCTGGTACAAAGATGCTACTGAGGCTTGAATCCTCTTCACTTTCAACCCCAACTAATGCACCAGTCACATAGATGTATGATGCTTGGATATTTTCGAAAGCACTGGTAACCTGAACAAGGCCACATGCAACATTGCCACTGTAGTGACCTATCTCTACCTGCGTGTGATTGTGAACCTTGATAAAGTAGGAGTAGAATGAGTCATCTGGTGAACAGACCTTGTGAATCCATCTAATCAACACATAAGCTGATGAAGGAGGCACCTTTCATTTATGATATTTTGTCGTAAAATAGATTTCTCACAGCATCTATTAGTTACTTAAAATTGTCAGCAGTCATTCTCTGGTCCTCCTCAATTGTGTTTATTTTGCTTATCTAAAGCATCTTTTTTATTTCCAATATTTGCATTAATTGAGACAAATTGTGTATTAAGTCATTTTATGTTCATATTGTGTAGGTGCTACACTGCCAACATTTTGCCCACCAAGCCACCAGAAACAGCTGTAATGTTGCCATTATCTGTAGGCCTAACAACTTCTGAACTTGTCAGTCTGGAAGAAATGCGAAGCTGCAGAAAAAAACTCCCATCTTGTATCTGCCTCTTCTAGTAGGTTATGTAGTATCCATGTCTGTTGTTTATTCCTCTTACTCCTACAGGAAATCTGGTAGTGGGGACACTACTGCTCTTTTCTGGAAAGCACAGGTACTGTCGGTATTAGTGGTGTTGCATTACCTTCCTCCTTGTCTGAGGGAGTGTCATGAGGCGCCACATCAAATTTGTGATATATAAAACATTGGTTTGTTATGCTGAATCTAAAACCTATTTTTCATTTAAAACTACATGTATTTGTTAAAAATGTGTTTAAAACTTCTTTTTATAACATTCATAAATGTCTTAGATTAAAAAAAAATATACATTACATTTTAGACCAAATCGAAACCTAGGGATTACATCTTCGAATGCATCAGATAGTTTGAAATATGCATTGATAAGGAGCTTGTTATGAATGCTACTAACAATTATTGTGATAACTATTTCAACTTGCAAAAAACAATTTCATTATTTCATGCTTACCTTGGAATGTAGTGGGTGGGGCAGAGGTATCTATATCCGAAAGCCCAATTATACTTTCTGGCTTGAAGGTGCTTTCAATCGGGTCTTCCAATTTTGTTGGAGATGCCTGGGTTGAGGGACCCCAACCGGTTCTACATTCCACAGTGAGTACTTCCAGCTTTTTCTCACTCGCTTTCATATTTCATTTGTGGCCACCAGCTTCCTTTTGGTTCTCCTCTCAGGAAATGGTGCTACAAAGTTGCTCCAGAAGCCTTAAAACTAACCAGGATACTGAGATTACACAGTTTGCCTTCTTCTGTCATTCAGAATACTCTAAGGAGTATGTGTGAAAGCACTTCTTCATTGTGATGTCATCAAGCTGCTCCGAAAAGTGACTTTTACAATTTGCAATTCCTAAATACAAATTTAACTATTTGCTGGTTTGGTATTAGGAAAACACTAAGGGGCAAATTATGATGTCGTTTGGAAGCTGTTGCGAACGAATTGCGAATTGGTCTCGGAATCGTTTCCGAATGAATCAGGTCCTGCAAGCCTGAATGACTGATTACGATGCTTCCCAACATTGTTCGGTCGGACTCCCATTGACTTCAATGGGAGCCTGTGTTATGAACGAGAACACAGGCGCCCATTGAAAAAAGGGGTGGTTGGGGAAAAGCTTGTATCACGTGGCTGGCACACCATGGTGCCTGACACATTGTGCCTGGTTGGGAAGAGGGGTCCCTTGGGTACTCCCATGGGCCCCAGTTGGAGGCCTCCGGGTAAAGGGAGGCCCGCAATGGGCCTCAAAGACAGATTCCGACAGCCGTTTCATGTTGGGCTGACCAATTTGGAACGGCTGTCTGAATCGGTCATCGTAATCACTCATTCAGAAACCGTGTCCATAGAGCTGTTCGATTCAGCACCGAAACACTTGGGCTGTCTGAATGCCTTTTGGAACCGATTCATACTGTCCGAATGGTTTCTGGGCATTGTAATCGGTCGCTGGGAAATGTGTACAATTTGTTCAGAAAGAAGGGTTCCGAATCGGATTCTGCAATACCGAATCCTATGCGGAGCCTTTCCGAACGACATTGTAATCGCCCCTAAATTGTAAATGCACATCCTGCTGAATCACAAATTGAGGAAGGGTCACTATGATACATTTCAATTAGCGACTGCGAAATAGGTATTGGTAAAAATTTGCAATTTAGAAATGGCTATTCTAAATCTTAGTATATCTGGCCCTAAGAACCTTATTTAAAGTTTGGCAGATGGGATACTCCATCACAACATTGAGTCTATCCAGGTCACAGCATTACACGTGCATCATAGTCTATTGCACTTGTAATATGGGGGGCTCTAAATAAGCCCATAAACATTCAGACTAACGATACTGGAGATTGAGGTGTGGAGATTTAGGGGTGGGTCATATGTAAGAATGAACCCAACTTTGCAGTAAATCACAATAAGATTCTCAAAATGCAAAGCCATTTGAAGAATGTGGATTCCAATGTGAATTTGCTGCACAAATTTTGAAATTAATACATTTCAAAGTTTGGGATGTGCACAGTCAATGAGTTTAACTAAAGTATCCGTGCTCCATGGGTATCACTCTCCTCCCTGAGTGTACTCGAATAATCCTATGGTTGCAGGACTATTGCGACATAGTCCTCTCACCCCGGGCACAAGAAAATTGCTGGGTCTCCAGCTCTAAGCAATACATCTAGCACCTTCATCAGGGAAATCTGTAAATTAATTAAACAAAACAAAACTTGCTTTAGCCTGCATTCCTCCATATTATTCACAGTATTTAACATTACCACCCACTATGTTGTATTTCAAAAACGCACAACTTAGTTCAGTAATTATTACCACATGATACCGCTACCTCATGCAACGTTTTGTTTAATTAATTTACAGATTTCCCTGATGAAGGTGCTAGATGCACCGAAATGCATTGGATACAATTAATTTGGGAACTAAAGAAATGATGTTACATGAAATATCGAACATGTGAATTTTTGACAAAAGTGGATTATGATGAAGAAATAAAATCATATACATATAATCACAACGAAGTTACAGTTGTATTGCTTAGAGCTGGAGACCCAGCAATTTTCTTGTGCCCGGGGTGAGAGGACTATGTCGCAATAGTCCTGCAACCATGAAATTAATACATTGACACTACCCAAGTTAACTTAATAACTTTGCAGTTGCTTTCCAAGTATGCAAAAAGGTTCACTTGATGTTAAGAATTTGAATATGGCATAAAGAAAAAAGTAAAAGTCATAAAAAAAGTTGTGAAACTTGAAAAGTTCTACTTTTATACTAACTAAGAGCAGATTCAAAGTTGTTCAGCAATGGATAAAATGATTCTGACAATACACAGCATTTACCAAAATAAGAGAATTGTATGTGGCACTACTATGAAGTTGAATCCTTGGCTAGGGAATACTCAGAGACAGATCAGGAGGAGGAGAGAGAGGGAATTTTTGAGTTATGTTTAGCCAGACTAGTCTACTCAGAACATAATGGCTCACCAGCAGCATCCTACATAACCATATCAGAGAGTTTGAATTTCTATAGACCATGATACAGAGTGCCTCCACTCACTGTCAAGACATACCGGGTGTTAGATTTAGTTGTACGGTCGAAGCATACAAGGGTGTTAGTCTCTAGTCCTAGTTCTCTGATCTCAAGAAGGTAATAGTTACCAGAGGCCGACGCAATGGTAATGTTTGCTCGGTCCAAGGAAGATAATAGTCAACAGTGGTCAACGCAATGGTGCTGTTTTGCAAACATCATCAGGATCATAATAGTCAACAGTGGCCAGTGTAATGATGATGTTTTGCAAACTATTCTGTCTTGCTTACTTGATTGGTTTTCCTGACAGAACTGATAGGTGACAGAGTGTTTTAGGGGATTTTGATGCAGTGACCAATTTTCTAATATATTTAAGACTACTGATGGGACACATCTACTTCTTTAGTGAATTGATGTGACATGCTTGCGCTGCAAGTATTATTGTGCTGCACAGAAAACTGAGACTGAAGCAGTACAAGTAACAAACATTCAATATAGGAACTGCAGAATGTAGCAATGGGGTCACAGATTACCAGCTAAAGGCATTAGAACAATTTAGAAGTGAAGTTGGCCATTCAGGTAAATGTGAACGGGGTGTGGTTTTAGATCTTTACAGAACAACGGTAGCATGGGTTCCATGCTTGTGTCTACTTGCCTGTTGTATCCTCCATTAGTAGAACATCTACAGGAACAGAAACTTTCAGTATTCATTGAACTATCAGTGAATTTTCACCATTCTTTTTCTGTTATTTTAATCTGTCACATATTCCTATCCACTCAACATTTTAGATGGCAAGTATAGCCTACCTGTCCCCTGAATGTTGTAAAACATTTTTCCACCCAGCCAGGGAGGTCAGCACATGTGCTTCCTATGCAACTCTATTATGAGGGGCCAATTGTCATTCCAATGATGCAAAAGATAGTATCTGTTCTAATTTGATGGCGACCCAGACAGGCCTTAATGTTGGTCAAAGGTTTGTTACTATCACCCATAGGACTGTTGCTCGCTAGTTTGATTTTTGCTCCACTCACTGACATCTTCAAACTCACAGGGGCTTATTCACTAAGATAACCCACACTTTTGAGTAATTTACACTTTTAAGTAGGTTTGCTACTTTTAGGCTCTTTCAGAGTTACAATTTAGGAGTACATTTAACCTTTTGTTAATAGTCAAAAAGTAGTAAATATACTCCAAAGAGTAAGTTACTCAAAAATATGTTATCATTGTGAATCAAGCCCACTATGGCTTCTATACCCTGGTCAAAACAATCATTATTTTTCTTTCTATGTTTTGGATCTAGACGTTTTCTTACACATAACACCAACAGTAAGCCCACATTCAGAATCAGAAATGTGGTATAAAACAGCTACTAGGGTGGCTTTGAATGACATAATGAATGACCCAGCCTCACCTGAACATAAAGCATCTGCCCCAATTCAATTGCCTGCTAAATCACAAACATTACTCCTCATGTAGACTACCTTGTTCCGGTACCTAACCATACCATTTGCAACTCATTAAAAGTCTTGCTATTAGTTGTTACTCTCCAGAGTTTAGGGAAATGCAGTGGCTGACTAGAAGAGTGGAGCTTGAATGACGATTGAACTGTTCTGATGAATCCAGTAGCTGGATTAGAGCCAAACTCAAACAATAAAGGGCAATGTAATATGCTGCTAAAGTCTCTTTCATTTCTAAAAAAATTGTTTTACCTCCAACATTGTATTGTGAGGTATATGTGGCAGGTTAAAGTATTATGTAACCTGCCTTTTTCGTGCCAGACTATAACCTTTCTCAGGTTCTCTGCAATATTCTGGCTACTTGGTTTTATGATAAAGGTAATCATATCCCTGACAACATCATTTCTACATGTCTCCCGTACTAACAATTTTTTCTGCCCTCACACAGGACCAGGCTGACTCATTGCTAACTTATACAGTGCCAGCCTCTGATGTACCTCATATTCTGACAGGGGTATCAGTGGAGAAGGTTAAGAAGAATCTTGCGAATCTTCAGTCATACTCCATGGATAACCCTTTGTCCAGTTTTCCATTTGACATTTTGCTAAGGAAATGCCATGTTATTAATTCCTCTTTCAAAGATGGAATGATGCCTGATTCACGGGATTCATCCCTGAAAAAAATGTGACCTATTTCCCAGTGGCACCAAAACCTACAGGCCCATTGCGGCACTTCTGGTTATATCCAAAATCGCGGAACAACAACTTCCAGAATGGCTCTCCTCTATCCTTGATCAATTCAGCCTACTCAATTGGTCGTTGGTGGGTTTCTGGACCAGGCACAACATCAAGGCTGTCCTGCTCACTAAACTGGATTATTGTGTCTGTGATCCTCCTTTGTTGTGGTTGAGCCTTCCAACTCGTTTTGTCGATAAATGGAGTAGGACCAGCAGGAAGAACTGGGCTAAAGTGGTTTGAATCCATTCTGGCTGGCCAAATGCGAATTGTGCTTATGGTCAAGTGTATTCCACATTAATATAGGGCTCCTCCAAAAATGTGCACTCTCTCACATCTAGTTAAAACCTCTGCAATCCCTGAGAAAGCTAATGCGCATCTTCAAGTATCAGATTTTATCCAAGCCAACAGCAGCAAAGTGCTGCTAAATTTGGATTCTGCAGTAACTTGTGGGAATCAGATTAGTTATTAAGCAATGATCCTTCAATCTACTTCAAATGTATCTCGCTAGCCTAACTAGTGCCAAAGCATTCCTATACTTGCATGTGAAAAATATAGGTATCTGTTTTGTATTTTGGCACCAACATTTAGATTCTGTGACTCCTTCTATACCCTTCTTTGCCCTTAATGGAAAATTCTTCCTTTTATCCTCCCAAAGAAAAATGGTCATAGGAAGTGGAACCTCCAATTGTATCGTGTTTGAACCAAGAACACATTGTCAACCTCTGGCTCCCTGAAAAGCAACTCAAGAAATTACCGGACCATCAAAATATGGCAGTTTGCTTGTTTACTGGTCTACAAAACTATGACCATATTTCGGAGACTGGCAGACCATTAATTTGGCTTCTAATCAAAATCTGAATTCATCACAAGGTGCAACCAGCTGTCTTTCAGACTTAGCTACTAGTACAGAAGAGGGCCCTTGAGAGAACAGTTTGAGGAGAGGCAAGCTAGAGGAGGTATATGTCCTAGTCTTCATGTCACTGACTAAGCTCACAGGGTTCTTTCTATCTCTCCTTTGGGAATTGAAGGTACATATGTGGCACTGACACTAGGGTGGTGACATTAATACATTTCCTTCATTTAAACAAACATATTTTTTTCCTAATTTGAGCCTTTCTGTCTTTGTAGGGTTTTTGTCCTTTGAAGATTGCCCTCCCCTTTCTATCTCAGTCCCCTCCTCCTTTTTAGGTTGAGAGTGGGCAGCGTGCATGCACTGTCTGGAAGACCTGTCAATAATGGACTTTACTCTCACCTGCTGCTTACCAGTGCTTCACTGTATGTTATGTTATCATTATTTATAAAGCGCAGCAATTACCCAAAGGTGTCCTGACGCTGACCACCAATTCTCTGAGATCAGGTCAAGCGATCAAGGTTAGTGAGTAAAAAGCCAAGTTTTAAGGCCTCTCCGAAAGGTGAGTAGTGGCATTCCTCAGAAAGGGAGGAAGCTCAATTCAAGCTTTGGCTGCACATAAGATAAAGCTTCTACCTCCCCATGTGGATTTATTGACGAGTGGCACAGTCACCAGCTTGGCTCCTCCGGAGCGCAGAGTTCTACGCGGTGTGTACCATTGCATTTTCCGTTTTAGGAAATCTGGGCCTATCCCGTGGAGTGCCTTAAACACAGTAATAAGAGTTTTGAAAAGCACTCGATTCTTGACTGGCAGCCAGTGTAGTTTCCTTAATTCCTTAGAAATGGAGGCGTATTTGGGCGTACCTGTGATCAGACTTGCGGCTGCATTCTGTAGCATCTGCAACTTATTCGCAAAGCATTCCTGTATATTTTAATACAGGCTGTTGCAGTAGGTGAGTCTGGGCATAATAAGGGCAGTGACTATGGTTCGCTGACAAGACGTGGGCAAAAGGGCAGTATTTTCTTAATCATTTTGATTAAAAAATGGATGGAAGAAGTCACTGCATTGATTTAGTCCCCGAAGATGAGATTGTCATTAATAATGACTCCTAGGTTCTTTACCTTCCTGACAAATATATTTGTTTGAGATATTTTTGATTCAATATTTATGTCCAACGATGTAGTTTCGATATTCTTTTCGGAGAACCAGGTCAGTGTTAATATGTCATACTTATATGTTTGCTACATTACAATATGGTAATGGCAGTCGTCTCTTCGCAGTGTGTCTTCCAGTTTCAGAGTATGCATTGTGTTCTAAATGTTTCAGAGCTGATGTGTATGCTGCTGTTAATAGATCAACAACCTCCTGTATAACTGTGGAGTCTGCAAGTGTCTCAGCGCTGTATGGAGCATTTCCTGTCTGGGCCCTTTTCCTGTTCCACTAGCATTCTGTGTGTTTGCAGCCAACATCTTCTTGGCTCAAGGAAGGATGCTCTGGCACTACCATAAGATATTTTTAAAGCTGTTGTGCATGAGTCCAACTGCATTGACTATGGCCTAGATTCTGAATCTTTTCACCCTCTTATGTCTTAGGTGCCCATTAAGAGTTGGTTGGAAAATAGCCTGATAATTACTCTTCCAAAAGTACAGATACTATGTGCACCAGTAACTCAGAAGGCGGATGTATTCCCCATTACAAGTTATTTGGGAATAACATGCCTGAATTGATCCTTCTGCACCAATTCCCACAGGTTCTTGCCTAGTGGTGCACCCGGACTCTTCGTCTGCTCCCAGCTGTGTCTGGTTGAGAAGACACTGGACCCTCTGTGTTCACCTGAGACTTTTAATGCCAATGGGGCCAGCAACAGTGATCTTTGGGGGAATAACATGGAGGAATGGGTGTTTTAGCACTGATTCCGGAATATTTTCCCACAGATTTTAACATGGCGATTTGGGCTGTTTCAGCTGTCGAACTCTATGTGAAAAACAACCTTATCATTCTGATGTTAAGGTTAACAGGTTTTGCCGGGCACATTGGAATTTACAGCCCAGTGGTAATGTGGCTCCACATCTTTTCTTGTGTTTCTTAGTTTGTGGGTTCACCTGCCTTCTCTGCTGTGTCTTCTGGCACATGTTGCACAATAGATAGGATGTTTGTTAGCATTTGCAACCAGTGGCGGCTGAAAGGAGTAGGGGGGGCGAGGAAGGGTGGGCGAGGGGGTTAAAAATAAGTTAAAAAAACGTACCTGATTGCCGGGTCTCTCCTTTGCCGTCCTTCCCTTGTCTCTCCAGCCGGAACAGGGAAGCAGGAAGCACTGGTCTCCCAGGCTTTCCGTAGCCAACCACAACGCAGCAATGCAGCATTGTGATTGTTCTGATCACCGTGGTTGGATGCTCAGACGTGGACTAGGGGCCTTGGCATGTTCTCCATGCAGCCTGCATGGAGAACATGCAAAGTGCCCATGACTGTTTGGCCCGCCCAAGAGGGCCATCCAAACATTCATTCGCACGTAGGGAGTGCAAACCACTCCTCTCCTTCCCTGCTCTGTAAGCAGAGCAGCCCTGCCCTGCCGCAAATCTGCCTCAGCAGGGAAACATAAAATGATAATACCAATGATAGTTATTATCATTTTATATTTCCTTTATTTTACTGCTGCAAAGCAGTAGGGCGACGCTCCTCCACCTTAGCAGAGAAGCCACCACTGTTTGCAACGCTGATGATGTTTGGCTGTTCTGTACATCTGGCTCGCTGTTTTGTTTTCCTGTTTCCTCCTTTTTGAATCCATCGGCATGCGTCTGAAAGCCATGTTTTCTTGAACAAAAGATAAAATATAAATTCGCGTCTTTTATAAAGTACATATTAGGGTATTGCAGACTATCTATGTTATCCCTAAAAAGGGTAATGTGTGGAAATATTAGATTTCACTTGTCAAGAAAACTTAAAATACCACTCGAGAGATTGCAAATGGTAATTAAGTGCTGAATGTGAAGCAGATTTGGAAATAATGAAGAATAGAAAGACGTAAAAAGATTCTCAAATAACAGAAAAAAAGTTGTAGCCTGGAATTGTTCAGTCTTCTGTCTAGATTTTCCAAAACACAAATGGCAAAACTACCACTTGGGACCAGTTTCTCATATTTTCAAATAGGCGACTTATGCCTGCTAAATACCACTTCACTTAAATGCCCTTCTTGTCTGAACTCTCACGTTGCAGCTGTTCATCTGGGCTTCACACCCAGGCCTGTTCCAAATACTGTTTTCCAAGCATGTGCCACATGACTTGTTCATATAAATGGAGCAAATTAAACTGTCTCCCCCCATATCCCATCACATTTGTAGTCCCGTTTTCTCTCTCGCACGTGGTCAAGACACCATATTATCTGCCTGCAGAGGTCGACCCCAGGATATTAGATTCTGCCACACACCTCTCCTGCACTAAACCGAGGGGAAACACTTAATCACCCCAGCCTTTTCAGGAAAAAATCAACTTTAAATTTGCCATGATGAAAAATCAATAAACCAGTAATTGTTTGGCTTATCATTGTGTGGAGGAACAAATTGGGAAGCGGAGCTAAGCGCCTGCACGGATTTCAGAGAAACAAGTGGCGTTTCAGGATCAGTAGGCTAGAAAGGGAAAAGGTCTCTGAGTGATAATTAAATCTACCCATGCTGATTTTCTGCCAGATATATTTCCCTGGTGTCCATAGAAATGTTTCACTGCTTACCAGCCAGGCATAACTAATCAATTCAGCACTGAGCAAACACACGAGAAGCAAGAGATGCAAATTTGTGAATAGTAAAGTAGTGGAATGGTGTAGGGCTAAATAGGACGTTTGCAAATCAAAGTAGGCACTTCTTATTAACAGTTATTCATTCAATTTGTTTTAAAAACAAGGTCTCCCTCAAATGTCCTGCTACCTCTGCTACCAATGATCTGTTTACGAGATAATTACATTATGATTAATTAACACATTTTACATTCATATTTCTTCACACTGTTCAATCAATGTCACTAATAAATGTTTATTAACCCTTAACAACAAGGCCTTCATTTTGGTCCAACAATCTTATCAATAGTTTATTAATTTCGAATTTCCAGTCACAAACAATAACTTGCATTTACTTGTGTGAAATAATCTGCTTCATTTTTTTCCTAATTAATGGCACGAGAAAATACATTTGTGACTGTCATTGGAAGCGTCCTATTGCATATTTGCCTGGAACAAAGTTTACTTCAGAGGATTACCTATTAAAATGATGTGACCACTTTTGATGTGAAATGGCCAGAACCATAATGGAAAGGAAAGCATGCCTTTTGTATGCCGATGTCATAGAAGTTCACTTTGTTAATTTTCTAATTTCCTTCCATGAATTAGCATAGCTCCAATGGAAGTGCAAATGTAAACCTGGAAATTTAAATCAGAAAGAGAAAAAAAAACATTTGGGCTCGTGTGTCCTTCAGCTGGCTACTGGGAGCAGGATAATTAAAACATTTAAACCGGCACAAGCCCCCAGTCTCTAATCTGCAGCTCAGGTCAGCTGTCTGTAGATTCTAATTTGTCCTGCATTTATATTCATGACATGAAAATACTGAATATGGAACAGCAAACCAGCAAGAGGGTGTATCTGTGGGCCTGGAGGTCAAATAATTTGATTTCCAGGCGCATTACATACAACATCCAGCAATTAAACTATAACAACAGAAATTTGACAATATCATTACTAAAAGCTGTAGAAGGAACCTTTTTTAATTGTCCCTGGATTGACATGGCCTCCAGAGGTTGTACCGTTGGGGGCGTTGCAGTATTTATAGTAGGCTTGCATTGGCTCTATGCAGCCTATTGCAGCAAATTTATGAATTGGTGCTTAACGCGAAGTCATTCCAAAGTGATTGACACCATGTACTACGTTTCATCAACGCTCAATGCTTTCTGTTTGCATATAATTGTAGTGGTTACAATGGGTTTACACTAGAAGACCTACAGTCAAGGACTGGCTCCTTGTTGACAGGGCAGTTAGAACCTCATCCTGAATTCAGTGTGCCCCAAAATTCAGCAGGTAATTCCAGTTATTGATCAAATTAGAAATTCTGTGTGAAGCAGTGATGCCAAATGCAGTAATTTTGCATGCAGAAGAATGACCTTGGCACACATTTGCCAAGTCAAATCTGCCAGAGTTTGTGCTCTGTAAAAGGCCTGGAATTGGTGAATGGTCTAGAGTAATCCGTGCGGTAACACCCGTTTCCTCAGTAATTTCTCACCCTGCAGGGGAATACTCATAATCATTGAGTAAACTTGTATTCCAGAATTTCTGATACCCAAGGAATCATTTATTTCAGACCCAAAACAATTTAATCAGTAATTGCCTTTGAATCAGAATTAGGTTCTGAGTGTGATGCCTGGCAAACTACATAACTGGTGTGCACATTAGCCCCACACAGTGAGTAGGTCTCTGCATGTCACTGTTACTGGTAACTCATAATTTTGTAAATTTTGCACTTAAAGCAATGGGAAATATAATCTGGGAGCTTATGTATGTGGTGGTGAGTATGTGGACCCTTGTTTAGACAAATTCATGCAGAGAGTGATCTTCAATAACTAATGAAATATTTTCCAGCCCCAAAAAATGCCTCAAAGGGTCCACGAGACGAGATAAACAATCAAAATAATTCCTCACAGACAAATATATTCTAAAATTAAACTGGAAAATATTGGGCTGCCCTTTATATTTTACCATCTTCACCATATTGGTTGAAAAATGGGTAGCTATGACTGGGAAAAAAGCTCAGCACATAGCCCTTCTTAAAACCCTTTATGGCCAACCATCCCTCCCTGAACAGGCTTTTGGCCTTTCACAGCAAAGCTGAGTGTAGGATCTGGCCTACTGAATCCACCCTGCCACAAGCGTGCAATGCCTGCTGTGCAAGGTCGAAGGCCAGGCCCTACTCCCCATTCTTCATAGGTGGGAACCCCTGCTCGCCACAGGACCTGGCCACCAACCTGGTCCTGCAGCCAACGCTCTGAGGACTGATAATCTACCCTGTGCACAGTCTTCAGTTGTATGACTTTTAGGCATGGCCTCCTGTGGAGCCTGATGTCTAACCCTTTGCGTGCAGCCACCCTCCGCTTCACAGTCCTTCGACTATGCACATTGGAGTTGGGTGCAGGCTGTGGTTCCCTGGAACCCATCCTGACACATGCATGGCAACCTCTTCTGTGTGTGGTGTTTGGCTGTGCGCAGCAGGGGTTGGTCAAAGGACTTGGCCTCCAGCCAGGCCCAGTACCCAACCGATTATGGGCAGTAGACCACAGCAGTGCAAAGCCTGACCAATGGTGGTGGGCTACAGGGTCTGTTATATGGCCAAACTCTTCTTTTTTATTTACATTTATTTTTTAAGCTGCGCATCCTTGAATCTCGGAAAGATCTTCAAATACAAATGGGAGGGCTGCTCTGTAATCCTGGGAGCCAGCATCTGGGCTGAAGATTCTGCTGGAAAATCTAATAGTTGTGAAATTTTAAACTAAAGCAGGGTACATTTAGGTTTCCCCCTTATTGGTCCAGGCCTCAGGATGTGCTCAGCCTGCTCCCTTCTGTGCCTTTAAAAACATTTTTTTACAGGACTCAGGGGTATGGTACCTGAGAACATTTTCCCTCCTATTGGATCAACCAGTCAAATGGTTTCAGATCCACAGATCCCACGTTGAATCTGTGGATCTGAAATGGCCAATAGGATAAAAAACTCCCTCTGCAATAGGATTTGAGTATTTTTTGAAACTTTGGATTTAAAGATATCCTTAACGGTCCATATGTATTACCTACTGGCGGTCGCCAGTAGGTAGTTATAGTTAGGACCTACTTTCCAAAGGAAATCCACAACATATTATTTGGAATAACTTTGGCGCTGGTGGACGACTCTTTCCGAATTTCTCCAAGAAAATGGCCTGCTCCGCTCTGCTCCTTCCCTGAAAGTTTGGGGGTGATTCGTCAAGTGGCGGCCGAAAAAAAAGGGGGGTCCCAAAATGTGTTTTCCCCATGCAATTTTTCATAGGGACCTTTAGCCAGGGCTACAGCCCGAACAACTGAACTGAATCACACCAAACTTGGCAGAGAGGTAGAGTTCGGTTTGCAGATTGTGCTTTTTGCTAAATGGTGTACATCCATTCAGTAGTTCCTGAGAAAATCAAAAGTAAAATCATAGTGATATCTAGAGACGAAGTACTGCACGCGTACGGAAATCCGTACAATTACGAGCTCGAGCTGCATGCTGATTGGATGTCAACTGTCTGTCAACACTCCAAACCAGGAAGTGTTGGCAGCCATCTTGTGCCTCGGTAGAACCAAGTCACAAGAAAACAGTAAAACAAAGTTGAAAAATAAGGAAAGGGGGCAGGGTAGAAACATCCTGACTCTCTAGGCCTGCTCTAGCGGTCCCACATGGATCTTTAGGCCCAAAATGTATTTTTTTTTTAAAAAATAAAAAAATCGCAGGGTACGCGGATCGTACGCGGTGGAAAAGAAAAAAAAAACTAGAAGTCCGTTTTATTCTTAATTAGCCCCCGGGGGGGCCAAATCCCGGGGGCATTTTTTTCCATAATGGGGGGCTTGTAAGGCCCTCTGAGACCCGGGGAAAGGCACCCCCTGGGGTTTTATTTTGAAGTATGCGGGGTGGCTCACGGCCCCCCTTCCCCCGCAGCCTCAGGGACCGCCACCCCCTGGGGTTTTTTTTAAAAATATTTTTTTTAAAAAAAGTATGTTTTCAGCTCCCCAATCCTCTCCCCCCGTACACGTCCCGGGGACCGCCACCTTCCTGGGGCAGTAATATGTAAAATGACCTTCCAGCCCCGGTGACCTGCACTCCCCGGGGCTTTTTAATGTTGGGAGGGGGTCGCGCTGCCCCCCTCCTGGAACCCTTGATGGCCCTGGGGACCACCACCTCCCAGGGCCGGCTCCTGCAGTGTCTCGGGGTGCCTACCCATGGGACACTGCTGTTTGCTATGGTAGGGCGGGAGCGTCGCGGCTCCCACTTTACCACAGTAAACCGCTTTCCTATTTGAAAGAGAGAGCAAGTTAACCTGCTTTCTCTTTCAAGTAGGAAAGCAGATTGTTTTTCGCCAGAGAGAGCACCATGTAAGCTGCTCTCTCTGACAAAGCAATGCCGGCTCTTGAAGGACGCGGGGAGCCGTCTGGGATCGTGGGGGCATTGGGGCTAAAAAAAACCAGTTCTTTTTGAGAAATAACTTTACTGGTCAAAAAAAGAGCTATATTTCTATGATAGTATGTAAAACTTTCCGTTTTGTTTTGTGCACCAGTTGTACTCTCTATGCATGCGCAGCCTCGTTTCCAAGCCCATGTTTCTTTCTTTTTCTTCAAGTTCGCCAAGCAAAGCTGTCCTCATTTCAGGTATTTAATTTGCCCTTTCTTTTCCCGGGCCATGTGTGTCATCTGCTGCTATACTTTTGTAATATATTAATGATCATATTCTATCTATATTTATTTGAAATGTATTGCGGAGGCGCCAAACGTTGATTACATACTCCGTCCACCGCCATTTTAGTAGTTTTCCTCCGTTATTTTTATTATACCTGTTACTTTCATTTTACCCTTCGCCTATCTTCTCTGTGATCAATGAGATTTCCTGCCACAGACACCACAGTATTTGTCCTTGGCCTCTGATGTTATCAGACTTGGTCACATGCATACCTAAAATCTAATTTGAAGCACGTATGCCACAGCCATTACAACGAGTGTCCGTCACCACAACGCCATTATCATGCGTGGTAAATGTATACTAGTTGTAAAAGCATGCGTGGTAAAGCCATATGCGTGCTAATGAATTTGTGGTGACAGTCACGCGTGGTTATGACCGTGTTGTAATGGCTGTTTCCCCCAGGACACTGCAGGAACCGGGTCTGGGTGTGGCGGACTCCAGGGCATCAGGCGGTGAGCCACGCAGTCTCCCTCACACAATATAGAAATCTCCGGGGGTGGTTGTTTTCGTGGTTTGAGGGGCGTTATTGAGGCCGACACAGTTAATTTTGTAGGGGGATAGGTTTGCACGTGAAAATGTCACAAGAGGTTTGTAAATATGGTACACATTGTTTTGTTTTACTTTGATTTCCTTTCTATGTTGTAGTCCATCCAGAGAAAATATAACTTATTGTACAGCCAGTACTTTTCAACCCTACTGTCAAACATCTTACTATAGTACTTCAAATTATAAATATTATTTTTGTTGTGGACCGTTCCCCCCCCCTAAAAAAAATAAATTATATAGTTTTTTTAATAACTTTTATTAAAACAACAATAACTGTAAACGTAACTTAAAGATAATGTAATAAACAACTAGAAAAATAACTTTAATAAAACAGTATTATAATCAAATTGTGATGTGGACTCCAAAAGATGTTGGGTAGGTAATGTACGAAACAAAAAAGAAAAAAAGAGTTTAAAGTTATGTAGATGTGACTTAATAAGGTGAAGCATTACAAGTGAAGGTAACACTACGATTTTACGTGTGCAGTGTGCCTAGTACATTTCACTTCTGTTATAGTCCCGCGTTCAAGTGGTGTCTATATGGAAGTGCCTACTGCGTTACTGACACAAAAGTGGCACAACGGGATTGTAAATATGCCGACTTATTTCTAATGCATTGTAATGGAGGCATTGTATATCTAGGCCGCTGTGCTTACCTTGTATAAACACTGCGGCCACCGGAGTTCACAACTTCAATTCAACTCTGCTTCTACACGTCAAAGTAGACAGCAGTGTCTATAACTTTAAAAGAGAAAGAGAAATGATGTCACAGAGAGTGAGAGAGAGGAAAAGAGAGAAAATAACATTAAAACTGTCCCGCAGAGTCTGGAGTTGAGATTTTTTCTTGAAAAGTCAGACGCAGATTTACCAGCTCCTTGCGCCACTTTTCCCATGTTAAAAGTGACACAAAAGTGGCGCAAAAAGCTTGTAGATCTGTTTCTCAGACTGTTGTAACCTATCTGTTGTCACTGCCCGGAGGTAATTATACATTTCTACACAGTCAAGCTGCTGCACACTGCCCACTCTCTCCTTTCGCAAATTATTTGTTGTTGTTTCGGAAACAAAATTCTTTGCTCACCTAGGGCCAGATGTAGGAGCCCAAATACCAGTTGGTAACGGCCGATTTCGGCCGTTACAGACCGGTATTTGGCTTTTGAGATGTAGGGGGCTGAAAATTACAGAATCGGTATATTTACCGATTCGGTAAAATTACCGATTCGGTAATTTACTGAATCGGTAAATATACCAATTCTGTATTTCCAGATGTAGCTGGCACTTCAAAGAGTGCCACAGGCCCTTAAGAGTCGGTATTTTACCACACAATCCTATTGTGTGGTAAAATACCGAATTCAGGTGTGCATGCACATCTGTGCATGCACACCTGTGCCATGTGACACACAGACATGCCCTTAGGGCATGTATGTGTGCCACATGTCACACAAGCCTGTACTTGGGGTGCTAGAGGGTGTCAAAGTGACACCCCCTGCACCCTTGCAGGATTCGGTATTTACCGATTCGGTAAATACCGAATCGGTATTGCCCATTGATTCCTATGGGCTTCAAGGCCCATAGGAATCAATGGGCAATACCGATTCGGTATTTACAGAATCGGTAAATAATGAATCTTACAGATTCGGTATTCCTGATTTTGGAATTACCTACATCTGCCCCCTTCCCATTTAGAGACTCTTAAATACCGAATCGGTAAAATTCGTTATTTAAGAGTCTGTATATGGGAATTACCTATATCTAGCCCCTAGTGCCATTGGCGTGATTAAAAGAGCGTGCTCTACGTGTCGACGAAGCCTTCACCACTTCAATTCAGATAAGGTTGTATACAGCAGACTTGAGATAGCAGAGTCACGATGTGAGAGAGTAAGAAAGAGAAAGAGAGAAAAAAGGACATTAAAACGTGGGAGAGACACACACGACAGGGGGTGGGTTGCCTGAAGCCAGAGGCGCAACCACAGTCAAAAATATCGGGGGGGGGGCTAGAATTTTTTTTCGAGGGGGGCTTAACTTCAAGCAAAAAGAAGAGTGGAGCTGCTGGGGCTGTAAGCGTGGGGGGACATCAAAGCCTCATTAACAAGCAAAATGTCTTTAAAAGACCTGTGAAGTACTCGGGTGCGACTTTGTGTGGGCCCAGGAACCTATCTCATCCTAGCTGAATCCCCGTTAGCCCAATGTGTGTTTTGCGCGCCTGCTGCATACTACACATTCTCTCCTTTCACAGATAATTTGTCGTTCTTTCGAAAACAAGCTTCTTTGCTCACCTTGTGCCATTGCCTTTGTCCTTGTTACATAATCCATCCTGAAGCTCTACATCAAAAGATATAATAGAAAGATGTTATGATTGGTAATTGTTACTATATTAGGTGCCCATTAGGATGGCGGACCACCCAGAGTAGGAGGGACCGTCCGCAGGGGCAGCGGCGGTCCCTCAGTGCAGATTAGGATGTGGCCGCCACCCTGGCAGTCACATCCCCAATACTTAACATTGCGGCGGGTGCTGCTTGAAGCAGCACCCACCGCAAGGTTAAATATGCATGCTTCGCATTTGCATGCACAAAGCAGCAGGCACCGCGCGGTGCCTGCCGCTCCGTGCACGAAAATGGTACCCCCCCATGTGCACCCCCCACCCCCGTCACCCTGGGGGCCCGCAACGGGCCCCCAAAGAAATCTCCGTATGCCTTTCCACGGCAGAGAAGCCTCCGCAGAAAGGCATCAGTTTTCCCCCATTATAATATGGCTGGCGGTGTCTGTTAGACACCGCCTCCATATTAGAGCTTTTCCGCCGCTGTCATAACGCGACCGCGGCGGAAAAGCGGCGGACGGTCTTCTTGACCCCCCAGCCAACCTAATCTGGCGGGAGGTCTTTGAAGTCTCCGCAGCGGTTTTTCCGCATCCTCCGGGCCTGCGGACACTTCCGCCGGCCCGGAGGATGCGGAAAAAACGGAATCCTATTTTTTATTTTTTTTTGCAGAGTTTTATATAGCGCGAACTAGAACCGAACCGAATCAGTTATCAGAGCGCTTTACATAGCACCAGTTACGTTACATGAGGACACACTTTCATTTTAGGCACGGGGAGATTAAGTCATTTGCCCAGAATCACAGGGGGTGTTTGGCGTCGTTACCGAGACTAGAACCAAGTTCCCCAGGTCCGAGGTCGAGCGCCTTAGCCGTTAGGCCAACCTCTCTCCCCATTATTCCGCGGTCTTGTGGTTGGGTCCGGATTCGTAGACTTTTCTTTGTTGTTTTTTTTTTTTTGTAGCCCAGGTGGGCGTCGGCGTCACACCCCTTGGGTGTATTTCCGGTGACGTCGGCATGCTTCCTGCGGAAGCTCCCACTCTTGGGCGCCATCTTCGGGTTCTTTTTTTCCATGTTTCTTTCATTTCCGAAGTAATGGCAATGTTCTATGAAGGTGATATTTTACCGCTTTTGTACTTTAAGTCCTTATATTTCCCCTTTTTTTTTTTATCCACCTCTTCTCTCTCCAGCCTCATCTTCCTGGCGGAGGTGGGTGGGTTCGCTAGTGAATCCAGAAAGATCTTCAAGCTGCAAAACTACACCGACAGGTAAGAAAACTATTCCTTTTGCAGCATGAATCTTTCTGGATTCACTATGCTGTGCATAGATTTTGTAGCGGTTTCTCATCTCTGTGGCGGCTGGGTGGAAAATGAGCGTTGGGTATTGAATATGTGCTGTAGCACCTTCTGTCCAACTTGAGCTTCCTTGTTCATTTGAATATCCACACAGTAGTGCTTCGTGAACGTGTGCACCGAAGCCCATGTTGCCGCCAGGCATATGTCTTGTATGGGTGTGTTAGCCAGGAAGGCTATTGTAGCGCCCTTCTTCCTAGTGGAGTGGACACGTGTCCCCTCTGCCAGCTCTTGTCCTGCACGCTTGTGGCAGAGTTGAATTGTCTGTGCGATCCATCGTGCAATAGTCTTTTTGGTTACTGCTTTTCCCATGAAGCTGTTTGCGAACGACATAAAGAACTGTTTTGTTTTCCTGTGTCCCTTCGTCCTCTCAATGTAGTGCATGACTGCCCTTCTGGCGTCCAGGGTGTGCAGGGCTCGCTCAGCGCTAGTTGTTGGTTTTTGGAAAAAACTCGGTATCTGTATAGACTGGTTCATGTGAAATTTGGATACCACCTTCGGCATGAAGTGTGGGTCAGTCCTCATCACAACCCTATCATTGTGTATTTGTATGTAGGGTTCTTGTAGCGTCAGCGCCTGAAGCTCGCTTACTCTGCGTAGGGACGTTATTGCAACCAGGAAAGCTGTTTTCATGGTTAGCATCTTTAGGGAGGCCTTGTGAAGCGGCTCAAAGGGCTCTTTCATGAGTTCTGTTAGGACTATGTTCAAGTTCCATGCAGGTGGCGGCACCCGCTTGGGCGGTGCGATCCTTTTCGCTCCTTCTAGGAATCTCTTCACCACCTGTGATGTGAAGAAACTCCTGCCCGTTTCTCCCCTTGTGTAGGCGACTATCGCTGCCAAGTGAACTCTTAACCCCTTTAGTGCTAAGGCACTTGAAGGATTTATAAGTAAATTCCATTGAAATGAATGGGCAGTCCATGACGAGCTGAGCTCGTCATGAGCATGGAAGGGGTTAAAGAGGATGAACTAAGGTTCTTCTCCAGCAAGTGCGTCAGGTACTTTAGCACTGTGGAGTCCTTCTTCATTTTATTTTGAAGTCTTTCTTGTCTGCACCATATTGTGAATCTTTTCCACTTTGCAACGTAGCACTTCTGAGTGCTTGGCCTTCTTGCCTCCCGAAGGACCCTCAGGGTGCTTTCTGGCAATCTCAAATGTGCGAACTCTATGTCCTCAGGAGCCACGCTACTAGGCTCAGGCTCTCTGGCTCTGGGTGTAGCACCTCTCCGTTCTGCATGGAGAGTAGGTCTTTCCTCCTGCTGAATCTGTGGGGTGGACCCTGTGTCATCTCCATGATCTGCGAGTACCATGTCTGCCTCGCCCACTGTGGTGCGACCAGAATCAGTGTCATGCTGCTCGCTCTGCACTTGCTCAGCACTCTGTGCATCAGTGGTATCGGGGGAAAGGCGTAAGCAAATGTCCTTGACCAATCTATCCATAGGGCATTCCCTAGTGACCCCTCCTCGGGCTGCCTGGATGCGAAGTTTTGGCATTTTGCATTCTGGCGTGTGGCAAACAGGTCCACCGATGGTGTCCCCCATCTGTCGAATAGGCACCTTGTCTCCTGAGCATTGAGCTCCCACTCGTGGGATGCCGATGTCTGTCTGCTGAGCCAATCTGCTTGTATGTTGTCCTTCCCTGGTAGGTGTATGGCTAGCAGGTCTATCTTGAGAGGGATGGCCCATCTCCATATCTCCTGCGTCAGCGTTGAAAGCGGGGCTGACTGTGTGCCCCCCTGCTTGTTGATGTAGAACATCGCAGTGGTGTTGTCTGTTTGTATCAACACCTTGTGTTTGTACAGTCTTGTTTGAAAGGCTTTCAGTGCCAGGAAGATTGTCTTCAATTCTAGGTAATTGATGTGCTTTGTCGCATCTGTTGGCGTCCACAGTCCCCTCACTTTGAGCTCCTCCATGTGAGCGCCCCATCCCTTCAGGGATGCGTCTGTGGTGATGGTCACTGTTGGCGTTGGGGGCGTTAGAGGCTTTCCCCTTGTTATGTTCTCCATGGTCCACCATGTCATCTCCTTCTGCACTGCGTGCGTTACAACCACTAGATCCTCCCAACTGCCTGTCGCTTGTGACCATTGCTCCTGTAGCCATTCTTGAATGGGTCTCATGTGGAGTCGTACATCTGGTACCAGGTGGATGCATGATGCCATCATGCCCATGATCTTGCTCGCAGTCCTCACTGTCCGAGCTTGTCCCTTCCGGTAGAGGCGAGTTTCCTTCACCAGCGCCCTCGCCCTCTTCTCGCTGGGGAACACCCTGCCCTGTAAGGTGTTGATCTGTGCTCCCAGGAAGATCTTCACTTGTTCCGGCTCCATTGATGATTTCTTCTAATGGATGGAGAACCCCAGGTTTATGAGCGTGCTCGTCACTGTATGTGCGTGCTGCTTGCATTTCTGGTATGAGTTTGCTTTCACCAACCAGTCGTCCAGGTAAGGGTATACGTGTATTCCTTGCCTTCGCAGGTGTGCTGCGACTGCTGCGAGGCACTTTGTGAAAACTCTTGGTGCCGATTTTAGCCCGAAGGCCAGTGTCGTGTACTGGTAGTGGCTTTCTCCGATGGTGAACCTGAGCATGTGTTTGTGCCTTCTGTTCATTGGGATGTGCAGGTAGGCGTCTTTGAGGTCTATTGTGACCATGAAGTCCCCGATCTGCAATTGCGGGAGCACCTCTTGCAGGGAGGTCATTTTGAATTTTTGCGTTCTTATGAATTTGTTCAGGAACCGTAAGTCCAGAATGGGTCTCATTGTTTCGTCTACTTTTGGTACCAGGAAGTACTATGGGCTGCTTCCGCAGGAGTTCCTTTGCCTCCTATTTTGTAGCCCAGGTGGGCGTCGGCGTCACACCCCTTGGGTGTATTTCCGGTGACGTCGGCATGCTTCCTGCGGAAGCTCCCACTCTTGGGCGCCATCTTCAGATTCTTTTTTTCCGCGGTCGGGTCTGGATCGTTCCCGTTTGGGCTCCAGACATTTTTGGAGAAAGAAGAAAGAAAAGACAGAAAACGCAAGGAGAAGTCATCTGAAGATTCCAGGGAACTTCATCGACGAACAATCAGCAAGGAAAAGGCGTTTTTCATCGAGATCCTCGACAACCGTCGATGAACACGCGACCAGGGAGGCCCTGGACGCTCGATGATGGACAACACGCCGTTCAAGTTCTGCCGTAACTGCCACCACAAGTACGCGCAGAAGGACCAGCACCCGGTATGCAACCTTTGCCTACCGGTGAATCACGAAAGCGGGGACTGCAACGCCTGCTCCGCCTTCGCCCCGAAGACCCTTCGTGTGAGAGAGAGGCAGAGGGTAGCACACGACGCCCTGCAGGGGAAGGCCCCGACGCCATCCCTCTACGAGCTGGGGATGTCCTCCGAGGAAGAAGACAACGCTGCCGCCGAAGACGACAGCTACACGGTCGTAGAGACCGATTACACGAAGACTTCTGATAAGGTAGGAGACTCTTCGGCCCCAAAGAACCCGAGAGACTCTGAGTCTCGAAAAATCGAGGGCAAGACCCCGAAAGCGCCGACGCCAAAAAAGGCGGCGTCCGCAACTACTCACAGGCCCAGCGGATCCTCCGAGAAGGAGTCCCTGGCGCCGAGAGCTGCTGATCAGCAGAAAACGTCGAAAATCGTCCACGAAAAGGATCGATCGACGCCGAGGGAGAAAGACCCTAAACTAACGACGACAGCCAGAGACCCAAAATCCGGTTCGACGTCGAAAACTTCGACACCGAAAGGCACGGCACCGAGCCAACCGCCGAAAAGAACGGCCGATCCATCCGACGCGGAACACGCGGCCGAGATGGAGAAGAAGAGAGGGCGCCTCGAGGCCGAAATGGAGAACATCATGCAGCGTAAGAAAGATTTCGACGCTAAGATGAAAGCCTTCACGATCCCTCACAAGACCAAGCCACCGGTGGTGGAGGTGGTCGAGGAGGAAGAAGAGATCGCCAAGGTCGCCGAGGAACAAGACCAGGACGTCGAGGTGGTCGACGACCAGGAAGAGTACGACAATCCCTACGATAGTTACAACTATGGGGAGGAAGAGGACAGCAGGACGGACGCAGAGTCGGCACCCTCTGACCTACAGGAGGTAGATTACATAGATGTCGACACCGACAGCCCGGAGGAGGTGGTCGACACATACCCCTCGAGGCCCTCGCCGCCGGACGACATCGGGGCCTACAACTCGGTGATACAATCTGCCGCAGCAGCATTCAAGCTCAAGCTCGACGAAGAGAAGCAGAAAGCAGACTTCCTTCTAGAGACTTTGCTCCCAACACAAACAAGGAGCCAGTTCCTTCCAATGCTCGACAGCGTCTTGGCTCAGGGGAAGGAAGCATTCAGGGAACCCGCAACATGCAAGGCAGTAACTCCCAGAACAGAGAAGAAGTACAAACATTCCTCAAAGGACCCAGCCTACATTCAGGGCACGGTCTCCGCAGACTCCATTATCACGGCCACAGCAAGGAAGAGGGCTAACGTACCCACTACCTCGGGTCCACCACCGGATAAGGAGAGCAAAAGGATGGATCTGGTGGGCAGAAGGATCGAACGGAATGCCGTGACCCACTGGCGCATGGCTAATTCCAACGCCCTGATAAACAGGCACATGTACCAGATCATGGAGGGGCTGGGGCAGTTGGTAAAGGACCTGCCCCAGGATGCCAGGCAGAAGGCCGAGAAACTGGTCGAAGAAGGGAAAAACGCGGCAAATTCTTGCCTTAAGACGGCCCTGGATGGGGCAGACACCGCCAGCAGGCTCATGATGATGGGTGTCATGGAAAGGAGACACGCCTGGCTCAGGATCTCAGCTTTCAAACCGGAGGTGCAACACAGCATCCTGAACACACCGTTCAACGGCAACACGCTTTTCGGAACAACAGTTGATGAAAAGCTCAGTCAACTGAAAAAAGATAACGAAACAGCAAGATCCATGGGAGCATTGCAGTTCAGAGGCAACAAAAGGGGCACCCCGTCACGGAGGCCCGGCGGGAGAGGTGGAAACCAGCCAGGTACATCACACCAGGCTTTCCAGCAAACGCACCAGGCAGACTCGCAGGCTCAGCAAGGTCAGCAGAAGCAGTCCTGGCAGTACCAACCAAGAGGCCAGTCCTTTTGAGGGAGAAATGGACGTGGACAAAATAGAAGAGGGGGACAGCAGCCCGCCTCTAAGTGACTTAAAAAAACTCTGTGTGCCCGCCCACAGAAAAGATCCCAGGGGGCAGCACGTACAGAGGGGTCAGGACAAACTAGACACCTACGACCACATGACACCAGTGGGAGGAAGATTAAGATTTTACCTCCAAGAATGGAGAGAAATCACATCAGACAAATGGATCCTCAACATTATCCAATTCGGATACTGCATAGAGTTGGAAGGGAAGCCAACAAGCAGAAAAACAAAAAGAAAACCACTAGCAAGCAAGCAGCTGCAGTGTCTTCAGGAGGAGGCAAAGGAACTCCTGCGGAAGCAGGCCATAGAACGGGTACCCTTCAAGGAAAGAAACACAGGAATATTCTCAACGTACTTCCTGGTACCAAAAGTAGACGAAACAATGAGACCCATTCTGGACTTACGGTTCCTGAACAAATTCATAAGAACGCAAAAATTCAAAATGACCTCCCTGCAAGAGGTGCTCCCGCGGTGATGCACACTTACAACGCAACTTTTACGTCGTAATGCTGTTACAACGCAGCTATTACAACGCAGGATCCATTACATCGGATGCCATTACAACGCATGGCATTACATCGCATATGCTATTACAACGCATACCATTACATCGTAAGTATTGGTAAGTATATACATTTTTTTATTTTATTTAATATTATATAATTGATTTAATTATTATTAATTATAAATAAAAATAAATAAAAATATTTATTTATGTTTTTAAATATTATAAATTAAATTTATTAATTTAAGTAATTTTTTAAATAAGTATGAGTATAGGAGTATATGTTTTGGTGTACTGAGGTATATGTTTTGGGGTGTTTGGGTATTTTTTGGTTTTAGGGCAGGATTTGGGTTTTGGGGTACAGGGGTGTTTTTAGGTTTCAGGGCTAGGTTTGGGTTTTGGGGTACAGGGGTGTTTTTAGGTTACAGGGTAGGGTTTGGGTTTTGGGGTACAAGGGTGTTTTTAGGTTTCAGGGTAGGGTTTGGGTTTTGGGGTACAGGGGTGTTTTTAGGTTTCAGGGTAGGGTTTGGGTTTTGGGGTACAGGGGTGTTTTTAGGTTTCAGGGTAGGGTTTGGGTTTTGGGGTACAGGGGTGTTTTTAGGTTTCAGGGTAGGGTTTGGGTTTTGGGGTAAAGGGGTGTTTTTAGGTTTCAGGGTAGGGTTTGGGTTTTGAGGTACAGGGGTGTTTTTAGGTTTCAGGGTAGGGTTTGGGTTTTGGGGTACAGGGGTGTTTTTAGGTTTCAGGGTAGGGTTTGGGTTTTGGGGTACAGGGGTGTTTTTAGGTTTCAGGGTAGGGTTTGGGTTTTGGGGTACAGGGGTGTTTTTAGGTTTCAGGGTAGGGTTTGGGTTTTGGGGTACAGGGGTGTTTTTAGGTTTCAGGGTAGGGTTTGGGTTTGGGGTACAGGGGTGTTTTTAGGTTTCAGGGTAGGGTTTGGGTTTTGGGGTACAGGGGTGTTTTTAGGTTTCAGGGTAGGGTTTGGGTTTTGGGGTACAAGGGTGTTTTTAGGTTTCAGGGTAGGGTTTGGGTTTTGGGGTACAGGGGTGTTTTTAGGGTTCAGGGTTGGGTTTGTGATTAGGGCTAAATAAATTATAGTTACCATTTATAAATTAATTAAAATATATTTATTAAATTAAATTAATTATATTATATTAATTACATTTTAATTAAATTAATTAAATTAAAAAAATTATTTTAATTAATTTAATTTCATTACAATTTTAAACATATTTAAATTAAAATAATTTCATTATATTAATTAATTAAAATTAATTACAATTTTTATTAAAATTAAATTAAATAAATAGATTTAAATGTATTAAACTAAATTAATTACTATTTTAAAATGTATTTTAATTAAATTAAATAAATTAAATTAATTAAATTAAATTAAGTAAATTTTTTTAAAAAAGTATACTTACCTATACTTACGATGTAATGCCATGCGTTGTAATAGCATCTGCGATGTAATGCCATGCGTTGTAATGGCATCCGATGTAATAGATCCTGCGTTGTAAAAATTCCGATGTAACGGAATGCGTTGTAATAATCCGCGATATAGTGACACCAATCCGCTCCCGCAATTGCAGATCGGGGACTTCATGGTCACAATAGACCTCAAAGACGCCTACCTGCACATCCCAATGAACAGAAGGCACAAACACATGCTCAGGTTCACCATCGGAGAAAGCCACTACCAGTTCACGACACTGGCTTTCGGGCTAAAATCGGCACCAAGAGTTTTTACAAAGTGCCTCGCAGCACTTCGTGTAATCGGTCTCTACGACCGTGTAGCTGTCGTCTTCGGCGGCAGCGTTGTCTTCTTCCTCGGAGGACATCCCCAGCTCGTAGAGGGATGGCGTCGGGGCCTTCCCCTGCAGGGCGTCGTGTGCTACCCTCTGCCTCTCTCTCACACGAAGGGTCTTCGGGGCGAAGGCGGAGCAGGCGTTGCAGTCCCCGCTTTCGTGATTCACCGGTAGGCAAAGGTTGCATACCGGGTGCTGGTCCTTCTGCGCGTACTTGTGGTGGCAGTTACGGCAGAACTTGAACGGCGTGTTGTCCATCATCGAGCGTCCAGGGCCTCCTTTTTGTCTAAACTATTTTCTACCCAAAAAAACATATGAACTAAAAGGGTATAAATAAACAATACCAAACAAATCTTTAACTAAAGTTGATTTGTCACTCTAAATATGGAGATGTTATAAAAAAAATTGTATGGCCAGCACTATTTTTCTTTAAGAATTTATATATGGTCCAGCTGTCCTTACGTCCCAGGACCTATCTCCCTGTATACAAAAGACTTTTCTCCTTTAGCATGCAGTACTATATTGTTTTATAAAATGTATAACTCTTCAAACCATCTTTGCTCTTGCGACGTACGGCCGCTATTTTCGTAATTGCTTTTAAAAGTAATATACGCTTATTTAAAGTTTTAAAAAACTATTTTCATGATTATCCCAGATAATGTCTTCCCTTAATATGTACATTAAATACATAAATATATGTTTTTGAACAATTAGAATCTTTCGCGCCGTATGCATACAGAGCGCCGTACATGACGTCACGCGGGATTTAAAAAACAAAAAAACGCGGGGTACACGTTTTGGGCGAAAAACAAAAAAGAACTCGAAGCCCGCTTTATTGTTAATTAGCCTCCGGGGGGCCAAATCCCGGGGGCAATTTTTTTGTCATAATGGGGAGCCCAGAGGGTCCCCCCTGTGCGGGGATCGCTACCCCCCGGGTCTTTAACTATATGTATGCGGGGGGCTCCGGGGACCGCCTCCCCCCCCGAGGCCCACCCGGGGCCTCTTTTTATTAAAAAAAACTGTGCAAGGGGGTTGTAAATGTGGTATTTTGCTTTCCTTTCTGTCTTGTAGAGGATCCAGGGTAAATATAACAGTTTTTTGTACAGCCAGTACCTTTCTGCCTGTTAGCATAGTAACAGTTCATGGATCACTTGCGTGAGTACAAAGGTTAGAAGTTCACCACAATATGTTGCTAATTGAAATATTTACTGTGCTGGAGATTTATATATTTTTTTTCATAGGAACCGTTAGTCGTAGAAGAAGTCAGTGGAAAAGTTTTGTAAGCGATTCCTTCCTGTTCGGGGTGTATTAGGGTAACGTGCTCCAAGCGGGACTTTACGAAGCTTAATGTTCATTGGATGTGAAGTATCAAAAGTAGAAGGTTTGGCAGTCATTCCTTGCTCGTCTGTGGAACAACATGGACATTTTATTGGCTAAAGTGTTCCGCGCACAAGTTTGCTCCTTATTGGGTGGGAACGGTTCACTGTTGTCAGTGATATTGTGATGCATTTTCCAAAGGAGTATGGGGAAAGAAAGTAGTAGAGGGCAGGTTAGGAACACTATTAACTCTGTACAGTACCCATAAGGTGGTGAATTATGAGGGAAACCATTTTTTTGATATGTTTCAAGGGCCATTTATATAATTGCCGTGTGGTGTATAAATCACGGCGAAAAAATTACAATGTCTTGCGCTGTTTTTTTTTAATCAATTTTGTAGGTGACATACTTCTTAGGAGTACTATTTACTTATAATGTGGTGTTTACTTTCCCGATGGGGAGGTGTGGTTACGCAGCAAAAAAATCAGTGTAGGTTTGCAACAGTTTTTATTAAGCAAATACAAATAAACTTTCTTCAGAAACTGTCGCTGTATATATGAAAGGGGTGACAATTAAAAATGGAATTTCATAAAATATCAGTTAAGCGTGGCTATATACTTCTTTGTTGTGCTACAGTTTGTAAAAGTGTTGCCCCACATTCTTGGTGATGTAAGAGGGCATCAGTTACTTTTAGATAAAGTAGAATAGAAGTGCTACAACAAACACTCCGCACTACATTATCTCAGATCAAGAGAACAAGTAAAAAACAGTTAAATACAAATGATTTCATATTACTTAGAAATGCATGCATTATTATTTTTCAAATTTGTATTCTGTACAATTCAGGAACGTGTAGTCGTAGTGCTTAGAGGTTGCAGACTGTTCCGCTAATAAATCACATACTCACTAAAGAATATATAGGATGGTACTCTTATAATATAAAGTACAGGTCCTATATATTCTTTAGGGAGAAGGTGAATAGGAACCGCAAATAAGAAAAGAAATTAGAAAATAACATTCAGAAATGTAGGGTTTATTAAATATTTAAAGTAACAAAGTATGCATGATAGCTATATTTTTTTGTTCTGCTGTTTCGTAAAATATGTTTCTTGAAAAAAATATCTGATCAAGTACTTTTTAATATTTGAAAGGTATAGTATAGATGGTGCTAAAAAATCTCCCATTCCTCTTCTGTTGCAATAGGACAATCTATTATAATATAACGATTGATACCATTGTTACAGTAAAAAGAAAAGGAAAATAAAGTTATGTATTTAACAGAACATCCATGATGAAATACTTTCGAGCGGTAATTATTTACTGAGCTTCTTTTCTCCAGGAGGTGAAAAAGTTTGATCTTCGTGGTGACGGGTCATAAACTCCTCTGAGATCATGACGGTGAGAATAATATTATGTATATATTCTCACAGCACATGATCACAAGGGGAAGATAGACTGAAAACCGCAAGCCGGTATCGTTGCTTACTTATCGTTACTCTTTGTGACGACGGATCGTGAAGTCCACTAAGATTACCAAGACTGTTAACCATATAATAAACATGCTAACAGTATGTGATCTCCAGGGGAAAACACAATGGCAAGTGGAAGATGATGACGTTGATTGTAAATGTTTAGGGTCTGCGTCAACGGGTCACCAACACCTCTCAAGCTAAGTACAGTGTCAATAGTATAATATAAAAACTCACTATATATAAGGTGAAAAGAGCTAGAAAAGGAGCAATGTTTGTTATAATCTATCTGTTTCTAAAAACAAGCTGCGGACGTTACGGAGAAAATGCGAAAAACATGCAATAACATTTTTTTCTATGTATAAATGTTTCAATATTGATAAATAGCCACACATTATAACTAAGTACTATGCCTATGCCATATTGAAACAACTTACAACTCCGGAATATGTTTGTTGACGGAAAAAGAGAATCCAATGTCAGAAAACGTAGATTGGCGACTCAGAAATAACTCACGAAAACAAAACTAATTGCACAGTAGGTGTGGTTTATATAGTTTTTGGTTGTTTAGTAGTCTACGGAAGGAAGCTGTGGGTCCGCCTATTTAGATGGAACGTTTTGCAGTTTATACGTGCTCACGTTTTAACTGTGTTTGTTCTGCATGCGTTCGGAAAAGTTACAAACTGGGAAGCTGTAAAGGTTTCGATTTCGATCGTAACACGTATAAGGTATTATTATCTACATACGTTGGAGAGTTTAAAAAGTGTTACTCTGTAAAAGGTGTTCTTTGCATTTTCATGATTAAAACCATGTAAATAGAAGGCATAACAAAAATATCGTTATCATTCGGAGAAAAAAAAAAGGATTAGTATTTGTTATTATTATGCTTCTTAATTTAATTTTTTTTAGCATTTGTAAATCGTAAACCTATCCTCGGAAAAGTGTGCTGGCGCTTCGAACGTTGGGAAGATTAATAAATAATAAATGACTTTTTCTATGCACCTGAAAACTTGGCTTTTAAACTTTCAATTGCCCAGTCTGTATCTTTACACTTCCTCCAAACATTCTGCTACTGCTATTTTAGTATTGTAGTGAGCCATACAGCAGTATGTGTTTATCTATACACTGTTTTAAAAGTGAAGCAGTTATATATTCAGCTCGACCCTCTCCTTGGAGAACTGTAATCATCCAGTCAGTATCTAAGTAGTCATGGAGCAAAGTAGGCCTTAGGCCTTGGACTGTTTTAAACTCTTATAAACTATGCTTGCAGTCTTCCATGCTTCTGCAAACTTGCCTTTTATATGTTCAATTCCCCAGTCTCTATCTTTACACTTCCAGCAAACACTCTGTCACTCCTGTTATAGTTTTATAGTGACTCATTGATCAGTGTGTACTAATCCATTCACTATATTAAAACACTAATGGGTAGATGTACAATAACTGCCATATCCCCAGGGATATGCCAGTTATTGTGCAATGTGACATCATCACTATGGATGTGCCGTATTTAGAATGTGGTGCACTATGGGGCAAAAACGGTACAGATATGGGATGTATCTGTGCCGTGAAGGCGGCGCATTGCTTAAGTTGCGTTGCAAGTGCGACGCATTTCTAGCAATGCTCGGGGGCTCTATGCTCACAATGCTGAGTCAATCCTTTCACCTGCTTCGAGCAAGTGCAGGATTTTGACGCAGCATGAGTTCAAAAGTGACGAAGTGAAATCTTGTATATTTTACTCAGCCACTTTTAGGAGGTGTTCCTGCGCCGGAACGCCCCCCCCCCCCCCCGCCCCCCTGCTTCAAATCATTATAGACTATTCATTCACTCTTGTATACAGTAGCAAACTTGCATTTTATATCATCAATTACCCTGTGTCTATCGTTACACTTCCACCAAACACTCTTACACTACTGTTTCAGTGTTTTAGTGAACCATACAGCAGTATATGCTTATCTATACACTGTTGTTAAAGTAAAGCTGCTATACATTCAGCCACACACTCTCCTTGGAGAATTGTAATCATCCAGCCAGTACCCAAGTACGCATGGTGGAAATTGTGCCTTAGGGCATGGACTACTTCAAACACCTCTAGACTATGCATGCAGTGTTCTCTGTCACTGCTGTTTTAGTTTTGTAGTGACTCACTCATTGGTATGTAGTAATCCATTCACTACATTAAAACACTAATGGGCACATATACGATAACTGGCATATCCCCAGGAATATGCCAGTTATTGTGCACCGTGACACCACCACATGAATGCGCCGTATTCACAATGCGATGCACCATGGGACAAAAACGGCACAGATATGTGATGTATCTGTGCTGTAAAGGTGGTGCATTGTTTGAGTTATGTTGCAAGTGCAACGCATCTCCAGCAATGCTCTGGGGGCCCTATGCTCAGAATGCTGTGTCAATCCTTACACCTGCTTCAAGCTAGTGCAGGGTTTTGACACAGCATGAGCCCAAAAGTGACAAAGTGAAATCTTGTAGATTTCACTCAGCCACTTTTAGGAGGTGTTCCTGCGCCGGATCGACCCCTTTTGTAGGAATGTCTCCTTCTGGTACAGAGATTTACAATGTGACGCACCTCCCAGATACGTCACATTCTAAATAACACACACCATGGCACATTTTTTGCACCACCGCTGTATCAGAAAAGTGATGCAACAGCGGTGTAAAAGAGGCACAAGGGGGTTGTAAATCTGCCCCTAACAAACACTTACAAATTCACCCAGGTAGTTTCACTAGCAGTGCATTCATTTTGAATTTACTTTAGTTATTATTTTACATAAAAAATATGAAATGTAACTTCAAAAATAAAATAAATATACGTTTTTATAATAAAAATTTAGGAAATTACTATAAAAAGAAAGAAATATAATAATTAATACATTTTAAAATTATCATTTACAAAACCTTTCAAATTCACTGAAAAAACTATAGGGTTCAGGCACATTATAGTTAAGAATTAGCATTTAAAAAACCTTAGAAACTCACTGAAAACACCATAGGTTTCACACATGTTATAGTTAGCTGGACATTTCACTCTTACAAAACCATTGAAATTCCCCAGTTATAGTTAGTTCAGCTAAATATAACTCGCGTGCACGCAATGCACTGCTGATCACGTCATATATTACATCACTCATGACATGGTCAGTGACATCACTTATGACATCACTGATGACATCTCAAATGACATCAGTGTGAACAAGCTCCCTTGAGGAGTGAAACGCGTCGTCGGATGGACATTTGTCCTTTATTTTCTTGAAAAATAAATAATCATATTCTTCTACGCTTTTGAGAATTTGAACTTTCTTTGACATGGTTGTATCGTAATATTGAGGTTGGCGCGAGGTCCGCACCTGAAGGAATTCCGGCTTCCAGTGTCGGAACAGGACTGTTGGTTTCACATATATATATATATATATATATATATATATATATATATATATATATATATATATGCTCCTCCACCATTACCGGTAAAAAGATCAGCGGCTGTCGTGGGCGGTCCGAGAAGGGTAACCGGTATCCCAATAAATTCGCTCCAACACTCCTCCTGATAAGGACGATACTCGGACACCCAGGTTAACTTGCAAGTGAGGTTTATTAGGCAAGTAGAAAAACGACGCGTTTCGCCATTACGGCTTGTTCAGTGAAGAAATGCAATGCACATGAGAAAGACTGCGAGTTGCAAATGGTTTTGTGACTTTCAATGCTCGCATAATGAGTCAATTTGAATCACTACATAAAGGTTGTAAGTCAGAACCAGTAGCGGCCCGTGGTGGGAGTGCTGCCGAGTGCTGAGGTGGGGTGAGGGAGGGGCAGGGTGGGGAGTAGTAAACTCCGGAATACGGCCACACAGAGGTAAGTACACAAACAAATAAATAAAACGATTTTGTTGTGTGCGCTGCATCGCCAAATGCGATGCAGTGCGCTCAAAGAAGTTCAGTGAATCAATTACTTCGCCACAAAAGTCACGGATATCCAGTCCGCCGTATTGCAAATGCCATTGGATATAAAACACTTGTAATACAGTAGACGGGACATCCGTCACATTTGCGCTTGAGTAACCCATCAGCCGACCTACAAATCTTCCCTATGTCATTTAAAATAAACTCCATAGTGATGAATTTAGGTGAATCTGAGTGCAGAAGCCAAAGGCTCTAGGCCAGCACATGTAGGTGCTAGTCAGTGCATAATTTGTGCTGGAGGTTGCAGGTGGTGGGCGTCAGCATTCATTTGTTGGGCCCAGCACATATTTATCATCAGACTTTCTCCTGAAGCGAGGGAGAGTGAGTCCTAAAAGAGAGAAATAAGGAGGAGGCAGCAGATAGGAAAACCATGAACCAATGAGAAATGCAGGAATAAATAATAACCTACAGGAGTGAGATAAAAAGACAGGACGTGCAGGGTGATGAAAGAAAGAGACAAAGTAGAGATACCCTGAATGTCTGTGAAGAAGTCTGAAAGGCGAGAAGGGAGGATGCCTTCCGTGCCTGGCCTATCTGAAACCCAAGGCCACTGGATGACAAGAAGAAGTTAATTTAAGTGTCTATGGAAATCTACTGGGAAATATTACAAGTGCATAACAGTTCATGATGTGATGCATTTGGAAGGGGCTGAACTTTGTCTTTTTGTATGATGAGCAGGTTGTCAGTGAGATGGCAGAATTTTCCAACGTTGCCCTGTGGCTGCGGTACATTGACGACATCTTTTTTATTTGGTATGGGGATACAATGTCTGTGAATCTTTTCATTGAGAAACTCAATATTAACACTCTGAATTTGCAATTTTCCCAACATGTCAGTAAAGAAAAAATGGAGTTTCTGGATGTGTTGGTGGAAGTGCGTAATGAAGCACTCACAACTAAACTCTTCCGCAAAAAAACTGCGGGTAACAGTATTCTCAGTGCAAAAAGCTGCCATCCTAGAAATCTAGTGCAAAGCATCCCCTATGGCGAGCTGTTGCGCGCCAAGAGGAACTGTAGCACTTTGGCAGCCTATAAAGAGGAAGAGAAATTGATGCAGGAAAGATTTTTAGAAAGAGGGTACAGCAGAAAAATTTTAACTAATGCTGCTGCAAGAGTAGAATTGAAATCCAGGGACGAATTACTATACCCCAATAAAGATCAGGAGGATCTCAATAATATGAGATTCATCACTACATTTTCAGGACAGGCCAACGAGATACGCAGAATTTTTCGGAAACATTGGCATGTATTATTGACTGATGACCACCTAAAGAGAGGATTGAGTGACAACCCACAAATTACCTTTAGGAAAAGCAGATCCTTACGGGATGAATTGAGTCATAATTATGTGACTAGTATTGACTCTGATTTGAATACCAAGTCCCAGGGTTTTAGATGCTGTCGTAAATGTAAGGCATGTAAAAACAGTAAGGATGTTAAGACACTGCTAGTTCCCAATACATCTAGGGAATTTGTCATCAGAAAAAAACTGTCATGTAACACCCCATACAGTGTATATGTTTTAATTTGTCCGTGCGACAAGTGGTACGTTGGAAGCACCAAACATGAGGCCAAAAAACGGGTGCTTGAACACCTACGTGCCATAAGGGGTTGTAACAAACAATATCCCATTGCTCGCCATTTTCGAGAATTGCATATGCAAGATGAAAATCTAGTACAGATGGTTGTAATTGACTGTGTAAATTTGGGTGTGCGAGGTGGTAACAGAGAACTGTCACTTCGCAAACTAGAGTCTCGTTACATCATAGACTTTGATTGTCTTACACCGAAAGGCCTGAATGTAAGTGAGGAGCTATCAATTCATCTGTATGAATAATTGTATTTTGACTGCTAACTATTTTTTGCACTTTATCATCCTGCTTGCTTTTAAAATATGTTGTTTTTAATTCTTTAGGATATGGGCACTTGTGCTGATTGTTGACGGACAAATTAGTATGATGCCGGGTTATATTGGATGGAAATGTATTAATTGCCCACTTGGGCAGGGACTCAATGTAATATGAAGTATCAAATCACCAACTACGTTCACTCTGCTTGAAAAGCCCACTTGGGCGTGGAAATAATGGAAACCCTTGTGTTTACTTGATACTATGGTTACGGAAGTAATTTTGGAGACAAATGAACTGCCACGATACTACAATACCATGACAACAACCAATGACGTTACAGCTTACTTGCGTGTGTACTATCACGTGGCATGGGTTTCATTGAAGTCCTGGTTTTGGCATTTTAACCATGAATTTATATTATTCCATGTCCGTTTTATTACCCGGTTTAATTGGAATTTTGTTGGCACTTTTATGATGTAAATTTCATGAATTATTACAGACAATGTATGATTTATATTTTTGCTACCATTCAATTTTACTATTGAACAATATCATCGTTCATAATAGAATGCGTAACGATCTGGCATAATAATGTATTATAATATGCATATGCTAGTATTTACAATTGCCAACACTCCATGTCAAAATGTCCGCCGTTGTTTTCCCATTGCACTTTGGTGTTTTTACGTATTCATGTATTTAAGATGGCGTCTAGATTAATTTGGTGAGCGTGAACAAGCCGTAATGGCGAAACGCGTCGTTTTTCTACTTGCCTAATAAACCTCACTTGCAAGTTAACCTGGGTGTCCGAGTATCGTCCTTATCAGGAGGAGTGTTGGAGCGAATATATATATATATATATATATATATATATATATATATATATATATATATATATATATATATATATATATATATATATATAATATATATGTGTGTGCGTGTGTGTACATACATACATACACTTATATATATATATGTGTGTGTGTACATACATACATACATATATATATATGTATATATATGTAACCTCTTTAAAAGCAAATTTCTCAAAAACTAAATCAAACAAATAATAATGCAACACCAATAGCTCCAACTTTTAGACTGCAAGACCTATTGCATTGCAAATGCTTGTTGTGTCTAGTGTCTTGAGACGCTATGTTGAAATCCCTTTCTGAAGGCTGTCGGGTGGCTACGCGATGTGTAAATCATAGGCAGGACTAGAATAATGTGATTCTATGGCCATGGCTTTTTCCTCATAACTATGCTTCTGTCACATACTCCATCTCCTGCATTATTAGTCAGTTTCAACAAAGAAACCTGGGTGCTGCTCAGGCAGATCAAAAGTTACCTAAAAAGAAAAAAAGAACATGGTGATGCACCATGGCAAACACTTTGCCAGGGGTAACTGTTCCCTTTTCAGTTGATTGCTCTGGGTGTTAAACTGGTATTATTATGATGAAATTGAGACCCAAATAGAATGAAGGTATCTTAAATTGACAAAATAGTGAACTAATGCTGTCACAGAGCATCTCATTATTTGCCTTTCCTTGCAGTGTAATTAAGTCAATCCAGCAACATAACTTGGGCTTTCATTGCCACATATTTTCAGTGGTCCTCAACAGAAAGCTGTATGTGTTTCTTGCATACCATGCATGCTCTTTCAGGGGGCCGGGGGCATGTCCATGTCTGGACTTCTTCAGGGCTTTATAATCTATTCCTACAGGCACAGGTTAAATACGAAGTCATCCGGTTATTTTGTTGGAGCAATCAGACCTTTCGGTCCTTAATCTACCTGGACCAAAGTGTTGTTATCTTGCAATTCTATTTCTCTCTGCCCTCATAAGTTGGCAGATTCCTGTACATGAATCAAGGCATCAACCAAGATTACACAATTAGTTCCACGTGTTGTGCCCCAGCATTAATTTCAATCTTCCATTTCACCTTACATCAGGCAGAATTCCCCTGATCTTGCAAGCAGGGTGGCTCTCAACAAACAATCCCCGCTGGATTCTTAACGAGGTGAAGACCTTTCTACCTGGAATAGTAGGCAGGCTGCCTGTGTTTTCAGCAAAAGAGTTTACAAAATGTGGGGTGGGGCTGTCCTGCGTGTCAAGCCTTATTGCCTGTGCCAAAGTCACAGCTTATAGAAGGGACAGGAAATGCTGGAAAACAAAATGGAAAGTGTAAGATTTATTGTGACGTTCAGGACAAGCACGGCTCAGCGAATGAACAAACCATCACATAGAATTCTCCTCAAAATACAACATTCAAGGCCAGTGGCGCGAGGACAGCACTAAAGAACACAAGCATTTGCAGTGCAATAGGTCTCGTATTTCTCAAAGTTAGACATATTTGCATTGTAAATGACAATGGTTTTTACTTATTTTATTTGTTTTCAGGGGTGGAGGGAACAAGGGAAATGGGTGAGCCTGTCCATATCCTGAATACAGCATTTCTAGTAATGACTTTTTGCCAAATATTGGTGTCATTCTGTTTAGCAATTTGTTTTCTGTATTGAAGAACAAACCATCCTATGGCAATTGAATGGGAAATTGCCCCTATTGGGACTTTCTTTTTTTCTTCTAAATAGCCTGTGACAGATCTGCACTAAACTTCTCTTAAAGGATCCAACGAGTACCAACGTTTTTTGTGAAGGTTTGTGTAGATTTGTTGAACGGTGCAAAAGTTATTAGGAAAACATAAAATGCTTTTGCTTTGGAAAAATGCGACTCAAGGATAACTGAAAATGTGCTGTAGCTGCCTCTGGAATATATGTATGCTTTTTGTGCATTTCTCTTTCTTAGCTGTTTGGTATTGTTGTATTCTTGCTCAATTGTCATTAATGGATCTTGATGCTGGGAATCATTCCTCAAAAACAGGCTGTATAATAAGACCGAAAATGTGGCTTTCTTCATTGAAACACCTTTTAATTAGTTACCCACCTCCTATTAACCATTACTGTCTCTTTTTCCATTCGCCTTGTTTATAATCAAGTATTTGTTCAAGGTAACTGCGGTGGTGCGGTGGGGCTGCGTGCTGGGGGATTTCGAAGGACGATGCAGAGGTAGAATTAATTATTTATTTAATTTTCCCTCTGGATCGTCCCTCGAAATCCCCCCCATGTGGCCCCACCGCTGTTACCTGCATGGACCACGGCTGCTCTAACCTCTCTTGTGGTGTCGGGCTGCCACCATACAGTGATGGCACCAAAATTTGTTATACACATTATTTGCTATTTATGGACATTTTATCCTAATCACTATACAAGAGCTGACTATACAACTGTTCTGGGTCTTTTTTTCAGTTCTATTGATTTCCAAATAAACTAAAATATTTTGGCTTTATCTGAACAGACATAATTCTCAGAAAAAAGCTATTCCCTTTAAGAATCCTTCTCGCCTGTACCCTAATTCCAAGAGGACTAAGGGTTGGCCCTCCTGTACTGTCTAACACAAAGGACACTGAGCAGCAACGTTGCAGGTCAAAAGTGACTGAGGAACAAAAGGAGATCCTGCCAAAGAAGGCAGGGTGAAATATTTTTTACTTGTAGACTTCAGTCTATATGGTACAACAGGACAAAAAATAGGACCGGGCACCAAATAAGAGTGGCCCGATAAGCGAATGAGATAGCTTAAAAAGTGGCCTCCATTTGCAAACCGAGGCAGTTTTGAACATGTGAAAAGATGCTGCATATGTGTTTTACATGTTCTGCATGCATTGTGCTTGCTGCAGGCAAAGTTTGTGATGACATTATGGAAATATAGTGTAAGAAACATTGGCAATGCCAATAGGTTGAATTAACGATGTATGGTAATGTGAAGCATCACAAGTGGATGTACGTTGTTACAACGCATGCTTTTACCACGCATGCCGTTACAACGCAAGTTTTACAACGCAAGCCATTACAACGCATTGCTTTGGGGGCTGCTGGATAGTGAATAGTTTAATTTACTATTCCAACTCCAGTCCCCGTGGATAGTAGGGAAGGTGTTGGATAGTAAATTAAACTATTACTTATCCTAGAGCGCCCCCCAGTGCAATGCGTTGTAATGGTTTTCGTTGTAAAACCTGCGTTGTAAAAGCACTGCGTGGTAAAAGTTGCGTGGTAAAGGATGTTTCCCATCACAAGTACATAGCATTCGTATTTGTATGGAAGCAAAGAACTACAGAACCATATTGGTGTAGGATAAACGTCTAGTGACAGTTGCACTGTCAAGTCAGAACTAAAAATTCATGTAGGTTAATGACTGGTCTCCTCCCATCTATGCTGCTGCCAAAGAAAGACAACCACTAAATATCTAGTTATCAAAGACACTTTCAAAGTATTACAATGTCCTGTGTGTCCTGTGTGTCCCTAAAAGGTCAAGCTCAGCCAGCCAGCTGGATACGTAAAAAAACTAATCTCAACTGGTGAAGTGCAAGCACTCTTTTTGTGGAAGCACACAACTTCTGCTCAATCAAAACATGTACTCCTGGATCCCAAAACATGGGAGGAACCAAAACCCCTCTCTGACAATCTAAACTATACAATGGCCACAGGCCCATAAAACAGCACCACTAAGAGACTTACACGCTGCCCTGTTAGAGAAGCCCTTCTGGCACAGCCAAGTTACCCTATGGGCCTGTCCGACCTTGATCTGAGATTATAAGCCTATTGGAAGTACACAGCAGTAGTCACTTTTTGTGCATGATGTTTTTTTGTTCAATCATGCATCAAGTATTTTTACTGACAGTAACATGTTTACTCAGTCTCTCAAAAATGACAGCGAGGATGAACATAGCACACAACAGTGAAGGTGCCCATCAGAAACTATCAAGAAAAAAAGACGAGTAGAGTTGCCAGGTGAAAAATGCCCTATTGTAAACACCTACAATAAATTTTGATCCATGAATGATGTGGTGTCTATGTGTAAATCCTCATTCCCCATCAGAATAGTTGAAACAGGGGTACTGATCACACCAAGTAAATTCAACTTCAACCTTTCTCTCACCCCCTTATAATCACGGCTTGAGATTCTTACACGACTTTCTTCAACTTTTCAAGATATGAAAATCCACAAATGTTATTTCAGGCTTCAAAGAACAGTTTTAAATTGCCATGTTGTATGAGAGGAAATCTCTTTCCTTGGCATGGTTAGGGATGAGTCCATTTTGTATATTTTCTTGCTTCGATAATGGTAGAAAACTGCTACTGACAGGTGCGTGTCCAGTGACATCTTAATGACAGGCAGCAGACATGTGGTAATGTTATACAAAGCATCACTCAAGCTAGAAAATGTGCATTCTTCCTTACCTATACAAAAAGCGCATATATAATCAATAAAGTGCAGCTCAATGGATATGATTACGCTAAATTAGTCCTTACCTTCCCTACGAAATTCAGCACAGATGGTCTTTTATTTGCCTGCTAATAGTGGTTGAGGGGAGTACACAATTCCAGATTAAATTTACAATTTAGTCATGTTTAAAAGACCAGAGACTCCGAATTCCAGTTTATGGATTTTGTTATAAAGCCAAAAATAATTGTATATGCACACCTTAATATCAGAGAATATAGATACATGAAAATCAATACAGAGCCGAATCTACAAATATAATTCATTCGGCATAGAAGGCATAATGTGATGAACTCCAAAATCAAAATGCAACCCATAATTTAAGCTGAGTCCAAATCCTTTTTCATGAGGAAGAACAACAAAGTTTATCTTTCCCTACACTGCTCTCACTGGGGGTCCTGCCTATTTTCCTTATCTCATATCCCAAAGATGCTCCTTCTCCTCCGAAAAATGCAGAAGTCTCCCTACACTGCCCCTGCGCATCATACAAAAAGACAAAGTTCAGCCCCCTCCAAATGCATCACATGATGAACTGTTATGCACTTGTAATATTTCCCAGTAGATTTCCATAGACACTTAAATTAACTTCTTGTCTTCCAGTGGCCTTGGGTTTCAGATAGGCCAGGCACAGAAGGCATCCTCCCTTCTGGCCTTTCAAACTTCTTCAAAGACATTCCGGGTATCTCTACTTAGTCTCTTTCTTTCATCACCCTACACTTTCTGTCTTTTTATCTCACTGCTGTAGGTATTAATTATTCCTGAATTTCTCATTGGTTCATGGTTTTCCTATCTGCTGCTTCCTCCTTATTTCTCTCTTTTAGGACTCACTCTCCCTCGCTTCAGGAGAAAGTCTGATGATGAAAAATATGTGCTGGGCCCAACAAATGAATGCTGACGCCCACCACCTGCAACCTCTAGCACAAATTATGCACTGACTAGCACCTACATGTGCTGGCCTAGAGCCATTGGCTTCTGCACTCAGATTCACTTAACTTCATCACTATTGAGTTTATTTTAAATAACGTAGGGAAGATTTGTAGGTCGGCTGATGGGTTACTCAAGCGCAAATGTGATGGATGTCCCGTCTACCGTATTACAAGTGTTTTATATCCAATGGCATTTGCAATACGGCGGACTGGATATCCTTGACTTTTGTGATGAAGTAACTGATTCACTGAACTTATTTGAGCGCACTGCATCGCATTTGGCGATGCAGCGCACACAACCAAATCGTTTTATTTATTTGTTTGTGTACTTACCTCTGTGCGGCCGTATTCCGGAGTTTACTACTCCCCACCCTGCCCCTCCCCCGCCAAATGGACTCATTATGCGAGCATTGAGAGTCACAAAACCATTTGCAACTCCCAGTCTTTCTCATGTGCATTGCATTTCTTCACTCGCATAGCCTACAACTCTGTGCACTGCAAGCTTTTCAATTGCTAAAACATTTAATAAATGAGACCCCTGATTGCAAATGGGGACTTACCCAGACAGTCAATCTTACATTTGATTAAAGAAACATTGCACACGTTTCCAGCGCAAATGGTAATTTAATTTAAATACATCAGAAATTATACTAGAAGCTGGAAAAAAATTCATGTTTGACCGTTCAATTAGCACTACTTTTCCTGCAGTGCACCTGATGCTGGACTGCCATTTGCATAGATAGTACCTTGAAAAACATGCTAACGCATTCTTCAAAACTGAACACAAAATGGATTTAATACAAAACTGCATCGCACGTTAAAATGACATAGCATGGCAACTTTCTCCTCTTCATTGCAAATTAAAGCGGCAGTACTTATACATGCTATGACAGCATTCTTTTAAAAGAAACCTTTCCCCTCTGGAAACCTCTTTCCTTATTGCTTAATTATCCATTAGCTGCTGAACTGCAGGGGGTTTCAAACACTTTACTACAGATGTTAAAGAAGATTAAAAATATACAGCACGGTAACAAGGGACTATCAATATACTCTGTAAATTAATTAAATTTCTGTTCTAGCAGATCATTTATTCCAAAGCATTAATGTCTCCATGGAGTCATTCTCTTTTATTGCCATCTCACGGCCTGATGAGTGAACTAAGTGAAAATAAGTCTCTAATAACATTATGCTGGATGAAATATTAACTTTAAAGTTATTTTGGCTTAACAGTAGAACAAGAATCAAAAGGCGCACAAGACAAACCTTACAGAAGGTCTTCCTCTGCATACCAATGTACAATGTATTATATCTTGCAAAATCACTGGTTGTTCATCTGGAAGTGAGTTTGCCCATGAATAGTATTCTCCCTTCCTTCTGAGGCAAATATATGTAACTTAGTGGCAAAATACCTGATCGTTTAAATCATTCAAATCGCAGTCAACTACACACACTTTATTTCAGCAGCTTACTAAAGCATACTGAAAATAAATATCCATGTAACTGGGTAGCCAAAGTGCATGAAAACTAAATGGCTGGTATTAAATGCTATTTTGTTAAATAAAAATGCAACTTTAACCCAGCTTTCTGCCTATAAAGAGGAACTATTTTAGATGAATGTGAACACTGTGCAATCATTGTGCAGTCCCTCAAAGTTGGAGTCAGTGGGTAAAGTGGGTTAACTTGTTGCTCCATGATGCTTGCTGTTGTGGGCAGTACCAAAATGTGAATTACATTTTAAATGACCAATGAATGAATGCTGCTGACTAAAGGCTTCTCTTTGTATGTATGTGTATATGTGTATATATGTGTGCGTTTGTGTGTGTGTGTATATATATATATATATATATATATATATTCACTCCAAGCAATAAAAGTTTGAACACGCTCTCAGCAGCCGTCACAGAAACGCCAAACAGGAGATAATCCAAGGGTGTTTATTCAATTGCTACATGTTTCGGCTTCTCACAAGCCTTGATCACGCAAATGAGTGTGAATGTGCACAACACATAAGTAGAGTGAATAGTGGTGAACATGAAAAGAGGACTGTAAACAAAGTAAGGCAGACATCTTAGCCTAGTCAAAAGTAAAATACACTGACATGAAAATAGGGCTGGTGGAAAAAATGCAAAACGTAAAAACGTAATGTGAGCTAATTTACACAGCATGTAAAAACGTAAATAACATAATAGTGCTGGGGCCATCATGATCATAATGAAAAGCAATGCCCGTACCCACACAATCAACTGGCATAATGGGAACAGGTAAATCAAATGCCGGGTGGCCAAATGACAGAAATAAAATATGTATATGTACCCCAGAAGTCAAAACTGCCGCGCAGCCAGAAGGGGGCCCAGGAAAATTCCGGACATAGTGCAAGTGCTGAGACTGTCACTGGGTAAAGAGACAGAAAACTAAATAGCGAGTGAGGCGGAAATATGTCCCGTCACTCAGAAGCAGCATACACGTCAGCAAAAAGGGGGTTGCAAGTTACAAAGTCCGTGTCACGGCCCATACTTAGCTCCACAACTGCCCAAGTTCAGAAAATACGTCCAAATCATGTTCACAAAAAGTTCAGTGGTGCCCAAGTGGGCGTGCTCATAGACAGAACAGGAACAAATAGTCCAATAAAGTGGGAACAGATCCTGTAAACTGAAAGAGAAAACAGGGTTAAAATCAACATGATACACACATGTGCACATACAAGTAAACTAGCTCTACAGAAGGAAGAGGGAATTTCAGACTAAAGAACCAGGAAAAACTTTTTAGGTGTAATTGTCTTTGAGGTGAACCGCAAGTTCTTCATCTTGGTTCAATCCTCCTGGGGCCTTGCTGCTGAAGGAAATGATGTATTTAGACTCTATTTGCCTCAGCTTCAATAGTCGATTACCACCTCTCGGATTCCTGGTTATCTGTTCAAGGATGAAAAATTTCATCAATGCAGGATTCGAGAAGTGGTGTTCACTGAAATGTCTGGCTACTGGATATTTAGGATCTTTATGTATAATGGCCCGGTAATGCTCTAAAATCCGTTTCTTGGCAAATGCAGTGGTACTGCCAATATACCATAGATTGCAGGGACATACAATGACGTATACCACAAATATGGTAGTACAGGTAAGGAACTGGTTAATGGCCTTGCTAACCCCATTATAGGTGACACTCTTAACTGAGGTGCTAGATTTACAGGCCTTGCAGTGGCTGCACGGAAAGAACCCCTTCAAACCCGACTCTAGGTTGCTGGGGTGCCTCGTGATGTCACTGCGAACAATCAAGTCTCTAATGTTCCTTCCTTTTCTGTAGGTGATGCTGGGCTTGTTATCGATAAGATGACCAATAGTTGCATCACTCGTGAGAATGTTCCAGTTTCTCGAAACAATCTTGTGTATGTCTTTAGATTCTCTGCTGTATGTGAGGATGAGTCTGGTTTTATCAACAGTGAGGAGGATAAAACCAGACTGTAGCAATTGAATAAACACCCTTGGATTATCTCCTGTTTGGCGTTTCTGTGACGGCTGCTGAGAGCGTGTTCAAACTTTTATTGCTTGGAGTGAATTGGATTTCCGGGTTGCTCGTCCGGAGCACACGCCACCTCCCTCGGGGCCCCTCGCATACCTGGAGCTTGTTTTGGAACATATATATATATATATATACATATATATATATATATATATATATATATATATATATATATATATATATAACCAAATGTTTTGTTGGTGTGATGCAATAACCCCTAACTATAATTAAGTTGCAACATTTGTTTTGTTTGTGTGTAACTTTGTATATATATATCCATACTAATATAAAGAGAGAGCCCAAACTTTTGAGGCGGGTAATCTCAGTGACCACAGCACCAATCACAACACCCAATACAGCATTGGAAAGGGCAGTTGCAGCAGAAGGACATAGGCTATGCAGACGGCCACCATATACATTTATTATTATTATTTTTTTTTAATTGTTTTTATTAACTTTTCAAGAAACAGTGGTGTTCATCACAATCATACAGTGCAAGACATACAATTGTGCCTTAGGACACCATATACATTTAAAAGGTAAAAGAACCGTGCCAGCAAAGTAGTCCCTTGTGGGAGTGTCTGCGTTGTGCTGTGGGTGTGGGCTGGGGGCGTGACTCACGCTGGGGGCGTGTGGTACGGCCATCACATCGTGGTCTGTGGGCGTGTGCTGGGGGCGTGACAAACGCTGGGGGCGTGTGTCCGCCCTTCATGCCATGTGAGTCGTCCATACAAGCGCCAATTATGTTGCTGCGCAGCATCAAGGGGCACTCTGGGGGCGTGACACGCTGTGGGCGTGAGAAATGCTGGGGGCGTGTGTCCGGCCTTCATGCCATGTGCACGCAATTGCGCAGCATCAAGGGGCACGCTGGGGGCGTGTGCTACGTTCTGCCCTTCATGCCATGTGGGTCGTACATTAATCAGAAGATCGTCTGCTGTGGCCGTGTGCCTGGGGCATGACAAATGCGTTCAGCTGGAGGCCTGGTAAGTAACATTACTGCAGTCTCTCCTGCGCGCTGTTATTGAACTCTCTCATTCAACGAAATTAGACGCACCTGCTACCATCAACCAGGGCTCTAGCCGGGCTCAGGCGGCGGATGAGTACACTAATTACACGCGCCTGATAACATCAACCAGGGCTGCAGCTGGGCCTCAAGCGGGGGAACACGTGCCTGCTAACATCAAACAGGCCTGCATCTGGGCATCAAGCGGGGGAACACGCAAATGAGCGTGTCTGCGGGACAATTACTGCAGCCTCTCCTACTCGCTGTCACTGAACTCTCTCATTAAACGGTTTTACCCGCGGCTGATAACTCTCTCATTCAACGACATTACACGCGCCTGCTAACATCAACCAGGGCTGTAGCCGGGCTCAGGCGGCAGATCACTACACCAATTACACGCGCCTGCTAGCATCAACCAGGGCTGCAGCTGACCCTTCTCCGTCCCTATTCTAATGAAACAAAAAATGTTGTCTACCGCGAGGTTTTAAAATAAATTGCCCTTGCCAAATACACACATTACACACATTCTATTTCATACCCGGACAACGTCGGGACGGGCTGCTAGTATATATATATATATATATATATATATACACACACACACACACACACACACACACACACATATATATATATATATATATATATCCAATTACGCTGCCACATTTGAGGTGCACGCAATGACAGGCGAACTCAGCCACCACGGGTAAGTCCTTTATTCAGGCACAACGAGACACAGCGCTGGATATTTCATTAAGCCCCAACGCGTTTCGGAGCTCCTTCTGCTCCTTGCTCACGGGGCAGGCATGCAGCGGCTGACGTAGGAAGAAAACAAGTCCCTGATTTCGCCTGTTTCATAGCTGCTATTGCTGACGTCATCTAAGGACTTCTGGGATTCGTAGTCCTCCAACCACCATACGACCCATGTTGGGCTCTGCCTCCTGCAAAATAAAATCAAACCCTTAGTCAGGCCTCCAAATCTGTGTCAGTTGAAAATTAAATGCACACAACCTGTCATTCTGCAATTCGGTTTCTCAATTTTTCAAAGCCTGCAGTCCACAAATACTTTAGTGATGTTGCCACCTCCCCGACCTGGCTAGGCCGGTAAATATTTCCAATTACGCTGCCACAGTTTGAGGTACACGCAATGACAGGCGAACTCAGCCACCACGGTTAAGTCCTTTATTCAGGCACAATGAGACACAGCGCTGGATATTTCATTTATATATATATATATATATATATATGAACAAATTCACCTTAGCTTAAAAAGATGACATCAGCACTTCAATGGCTCAATCACTGCGGTTTATTCAACTTCGAGCAATTTCAACATCCACGCGTTCAGGCTGCCAGAAGCAGCCTTGTTCACGATGGTGAGCATTGAACTTTTTTTCATATATGTACTCTTTCTTTCTAGACATAAAAAGTGGACAGCTTCAATGAATTACACCTATTCTGTTCGAAAACAACGGGCGCCATCTTAAGGTATGTTTTTACCACATTTTCCGTCCGCGACCCCGGAGGAGGAGGGATCGTCCGCATGGGCTGCGGCGTTCCCTCCGTTAAGATTAGGATGTGACCGCCAGGGTGGGGGTCACATCCTCTATATTTAACATTGCGGCGGGTGCAGCTTCAAGCTGCACCCGCCGCAATGTTAAAAATCCATGCATCGCATTTGCGTGCACAAAGCGGCAGGCACCGTGCGGTGCCTGCGGCTTTGTGCACGCAAATGCATGTGCACCCCCCACCCCCCCTTCACCAAGGGGGCCCGCAACGGGCCCCCGAAGTAAAGGTCCGTATGCTTTTCCACTGCGGAAAAGCCGCCGCGGAAAAGCATACATATTACACCATCCTAATATGGCTGGCGGTGTCTGATAGACACCGCCAGCCATGTTAAAGCTTTTCCGCCGCGGTCGGAAGGCGGCCGCGGCGGAAATGCTGCGGACAGATTTCAAGACCCACCGCCATCCTAATATGGAGGTGGGTCTTTTGAGGCTCCGCAGCGGTTTTCCCGCATCCTCCGGGCCGGCGGTGGCTTCCGCCGGCCCGGTGGATGCGGGAAAACCGCAATCCTAATCTACCCCTATGTCTGTTGAATTGAGAGTTTTCTCACACAAAAGCTTATTAAACCTTTACGCTCTTCAATTCAATTTGCTCATGTTTCGTGTATGTATATTTATATTTACATTCACATTTTTTGTGCAAGTGCCCACTTTTTTCTGGCAACCTCATGGTCCTAGAGACCTCTTTATAAAGTAATATGCTAACAATCATTTATGCATTATGCCCCAAGTTTCCATTGTACACTTTATTGATATTCTAAAGTGACTGGTGCTAGAATGCTAATTAAATACAATATATAAAGTTACACACAAACAAAACAAAGGCTGCAACTTAATTATAGTTAGGGGTTATTGCATTACACCAACAAAACATTTTAAACTACACAAACATTAGAACTATCATACTTATAGATTTAATTTAAGGGTTTCACTTGATATTTTATTATAAAAAGTATAACTGATCAATGTTACATTAATTGTTTTCAACAGTAAACAACAACTTATTAATAAATATATTAATGTATGAATCATATATAAAAGTGATATGGTATAAGGCTATAATTTATTTGCACCTGCCTGATATTTGGTGAGTTAAAGCTTTTTAGAAGATAAAAGTTTGTAAAGGCGTGTCCCTATCTAATACATTGTGTTTATTGTAATAATGAAAATTGAATGTTTTTACATCTATTTGGTTGAATTGGGCTACACATTTGTAGCTCAAACTGTTTTCTGTGTGTTTGCAAAACAAAGTAGTTATAATTATAGAGAAGTTAGATTTGTTCTCTCTAAAGTAGTACTAGTAAGCAAGGGATAGGTTGCGTAGAGAAAATAGGCAGTGTTTTATATATATGTATTTACTGGTGTTTCACTGGTACCATGGTACTGTCTCAGGAGTACTGCAGTACTCCACAAGCAAAAGACAGATTCTGATATGCTAGAAATACTTCTTTCTAGCCATTAGCAAGGAGGTTTATAAATTGGATAATTTGTGTTCTGGTTTTGAGCAGTTCGCAACTAATTCTAACAGGCCTGCTGCTTTTTCTGCTGTTTTTTTTGCTGGAGTTTTCAGTGAAATAGCTCAAGGAAGTCAGCCTGCTGCAGCTGCTCAACATCCCTTGGAGGATAAAGAGGAAGAGATTACAATAGAGAAGTAGAAGGTGGAGCACTGTTAAAAACGTGAAGAGTTGGACGTATGGCAATTCTTCTCACAAGGTGAGAAGAAAGTGAACGCATGGCAAGTGACTGGATGCTTATGCAATAAAGTGATCTCACATGGAACAGGACAGCAGTACTCCTTAGGGACAATGGGAATGAGAAGGACCAGTTTAGCACAGGTAGAAAGAAGCGGGAGTTGAAACTGGCCGGACTTGAGGAGGGAACCTCTGGTGTACCGGGGGACATTCCACCCACTCTTGTACCATCCCCTTTCATCTTGTCAACTCAACCATGACCACAACCTCCTACGTCTGGTACACCCACCATTCCAGCTGCTAGGTCGCAAGTTGCTGTGAACTGACTTCAGCAGCAACATAACATACCTACTGTATCTCCTGTCAGACAGTGATCATGGCAGGGGCGAGTGAGTTAAACATTCATTAGGAGCTTGTTATTGCTCACCACTGTCCTCCCCAAATGTAGAGGGTTTCGTTCTTTTTTTTTAGAGCAGATTTTTGGGTGTCTTATTGGGTGCTATTTTCTTTTGGGTTATAGTTAGTCCCGTTGACCTACAGTTAATGGACACAAAAAAACAAGAAAATAAAAAAAAGTTCTTACATTTTCAAAATTGTTTTAATAAAGAGTTTGGTATTATCACTAACTTTTCACTTACAGGTTCTGGTAGTGGTTAGATGCAATTGAAGAGTAAAGAAGAAGGTAAACAAACAGTAAGTTTACTGAAATGGATACGTGTATCATATTATTAATTACTGTGGTTATTTTGTAATTATCAAACGTTTTCCTTTTATTTCAATAAAACCACTAGAGTAGAAAAGATGTAATATAAATTAATTAACACACATACATATTAAAACACACTTGTTTATTTAGTGTTGTTCAAAATAGTAACTAGAACGTTACTAAGGTATGCTAAAATTGATCACACACCAGGGTGCAAATTAGCATTTTTTTTCAATCATTATGCAACATTGAGATAACATACAAACCAAATGGATTTTTGAAAAACCCAATATAAAACAGTGCTGGTTCAATGCTAAGCTGAGCTGTAATTGATAAACCTGTACCTAATATGTAGCTACATTTTTTACCTAAAGCAGTAGATTTCTTCAGAGGTCATCAACTATGTTAGGCCGTATAATGACATATCTACTGCAGGTACCTTGTAGCAGATGTACTCTATATTTCACAAATGTTCACTTCCTAATCTAGAATTAAAATGTAGGCGATAGTATGAGAATGTAGCAGTCCATTACGTTTTTGGGAAATCTGTGTTTAAAGGTTAACTTACTCTCATCACATTTACTCCATCCTGTATTGTTTCTTAAATATATGATGTAATGACCAGAATGTGTGTGTTCCCCATGGTGGAAAATAATGGGAGGACAAGTGAATGTGTGTCCGGATATTGAAATTTGAGTAGCAGTGAACCCGGCAATTAGCATATTAATCTTTGTATTATTTTGGGCACTTCTTTGTATCATTACACATAAATATTTATTCACTGTAGTTAATGTTAGTGTTGACAGACATTTACATCCACAGTGTGATCAAAATATGTTTGAGTGCACAGCTTGAAATATCAATTTCCTAAATGATGTTGATTCTCAATCAGGAATAGGAATATATTCAAATCTTTCAAATGCTGTGACTGTTGTTGGAATCCTTATACCAAAAATGAAAATATTCTTAAAAATAAGGTAATTAAACATACCTAATCACGAAAGGAATATAGCGTGGTTATTTGCAGAACTAGTAGCAGTGCAAGTGATTTGGATACTAGGTAACTTGTTTTGCATGATATATATAAAGGCCCTACCTGTATTCAGTCTGTCGGGCCTATCCCCCCCTAGTTCAACTTTGTAAAGAGCGGGTTTTCACTCGCGAGGGCATATAGACACCACATTGAATTGAAACTTTTGTGGCAGTAGTGGTCTTCCAGCCCACTACTAAGTATTATGTCGGAAAAGGATACACTGTCCTTCACAGAGGAACGCATTCAGAATTTACTTGCAGCACCGTCACCTTTCTCAGCTGTATCTTTAAGCACCCAGGCTAAACAGCAAAATGAGGTAGAAAGCATAACTAGGTTAAGTAAAAAGCATATCAGGACGGAATTACACGGCCATTTCCTTCTGGCACACTTAAGGCGTGGCACAATCCCGTGGGGATTACAAGTGAAAAATACGCCAGTAATCTTTATTGAAGACCCCGAATATAAGAAGGGTTTCAGCTGCATTAGTACGAAATGCAGTAGAGATTTAATGGTGCACACGATAGAGACAGCGCAAAGGATTTGTCAAAAAGAGTTAGAGGAGCTAGATAAACTCACACAGGAACTAAAGGACAATCACTCAGAAAGTGAAGCAAAAACACTGCTTGACAAAATCGAGAAGGAGATTTTAACATTCAAAGATAATACAATCAGTTTTAAGACATCAAAGTTCGAAAGGGACAGTAAATCATTCAGCCTAGAACAGGCTTACCCATACTTAAAGGAAGACTATTACTCTTCAGCAGAATCACGAAGAGCATTGACTAATTTCCAAGGGCGGTCTAGGAATAGATATACGACCTTTTCTGAAACTTCCTCCTCAGGATCCTCCAGTGATCAAGAGTCACGTTCAGGGCAGAATAGACAGGGCCCTTTTTTAGACAAAGGAGAGCCCAAGGGGAAGGTAAGATTCAAACAACATCCATGGGAGATGCGCACGAGGAGGCAACATTACAAATCATAAAGACAAGTTCTATTGTAAATCTATCTCAAAAAATCTTGTCAAAGAATGAAGAGTCTGTCCTTGAGTTGGGCTTGAAGTTTGTTCCCACCAAAAAGACTGATTTTACGAAGTTGAAGATGGAGGCAATTGAATTTTGCCGGAAAATACGACTTAAGGCATTTTTTTTCAATAAGGAATACAAGGGCAACAGGGAAGTTACCGGGTTGGCTAATAAATCCAAATTCAATCCACCAACAGTAGGACTTCCAAAAGAAATTTTTGCATACGAGCAAGCCGTATTGTCATCACTAACACAGCTGGAAAAAAAACAAAAGTACTTCAGAAACAACATCACTCTAAATCAACATAAGGCCCTGACTAGTCTTAAAAATGACACATCAGTCATATTTAAACAGGCAGATAAGGGTGGTGCCTTGGTCATCTGGCCCCGTGAGATGTACATGAAGGGGGGTACTTCACAAGTTATGAATCAGGAGTGCTACAGGAAAATAAATTCGGATCCTACTATGGAGATAAAAGGCCAGATCGAGCAAATACTAACGGAAGGTCTGGAACAAGGGATGCTGGGCCCCCGGGAATTTGATTTTCTGAATAAAAAATATCCAAGGGTTCCAGTTATCTACTTCCTCCCAAAAAAAAAAACACAAACAGCTGCCCGAACCACCCGGACGTCCAATCGTCTCGGGCTGTGATTCTGTATTAGAGCCCATATCTAAGTATGTGGATGTGTTTCTGAAGCCATTTCTGGTTGAAGTAGAGTCGTATCTGAGAGACACGACCGATTTTATAACGAAGGTTGAGGGAGTTGAATTTGATGCGGGGGAACAATGTATGGTCTCCTTTGACGTCACCTCCCTCTACACCCAGATCCCCCAGGAGGAAGCACTTGAAGTCATTGAGCTCTATCTTGACAAGAGACCTAGACCCCACGGAGTGTCGACAGAATTTATCTGAAAATTGGCTGAGGTTGCCCTCAAGAAAAATTATTTTAAATTCAATAATGAGTTTTTCCTCCAAACGAAGGGGACCGCCATGGGATGTCCTTTTGCCCCGGAGATGGCGGTCCTCTTCATGGCACAATATGAAGCCAAATTCATATTCAATAACAATCCCTTCTCGAAGAATGTCAAGCAGTTGCTTCGATATATTGATGATGTCTGGTGTCTGTGGTCCGGCCCTGAAGAGGCCCTAGAAAGCTTCTTCGGCTGGCTCAACTGCAGGCATCCAGACATCAAATTTAGTCACACAAAGAGTAAGACCAGATTGACCTTCCTAGATGTGGAAGTAGTTCCTAAAGACAATGTACTGACAATGGTATTGCACCAGAAAGCTACCGACAAAAACTCTATTCTCCACTTCAAAAGTGCTCATCCCAAGAGTTTAAAAGAAAATTTGCCCTACGGCCAATCATTAAGAATTCGTAGAAACTGCTCATTAAGAGAGGATTTTGAGTATCATGCACAGAGTTTCTGCAACCAAATGGCTGTTAGAGGGTATTCGAAAAAAATGTTGAAACACGCAAAAAAGCGAGCATGGTTCACACCCCGTGAAACATTGCTGGAGAAAAAGATCAAACCACCACTAGACAGACTTGTGTGCATCTCAACATTTGGGCCAGACACCAATAAATACAAACAGATTGTGTTGAAAAATTGGCATTTACTTGAGAACTTGGATTGTGATTTCCCGAGACCTTTGTTTGCAATGAAAAAAAACAGAAGTATCGGTCAAGAAATAACTAGATCCGATATCTTTTCCAAAGAGGTTAAAATGGATCTACGCAGCCAGTTAGGTCTAAAACCGATAGAAGGCCACCACAGGTGTGGCAACTATGTCGCTTGTGACAACACGATCGAGGGTACGGAATTTGTGAACAAGAATGTCAGATGGAAACACACTATGTTTAGTAATTGCAAAACTAAAAATGTGGTCTATGCAGTAGTTTGCCCGTGCGCAAAACTGTATATAGGGAAAACTTGCCAACAAATAAATCAAAGAATTACACAACACAGGTCTAGGATAAAAAAAAGGTGTTGACTGCCCCTATGGTGGAACACTTTATAAATGCTGGCCATTCTGAGAGAGATTTGAAATGGACAGTGCTAGTAGCGCTGAATGTGTCAAAAAGAGTGGCAGACGTGGAGTCTCTTTTACTCCAAAAAGAAGCTTACCTAATTATGAAATTTAACTGCGTCCTAATAGGATTAAATGAGATGTCTGAAATTTCAAAAATTTGAATACAATGGTCCCCACACACCTGCCAAGTCGTGAATAAAAAGTGCAATAAACAGTTTCCATAGAACAACAATTCTTGGCGTCCACCAGACCCTGAATGAGTTCCCTAAATACATCCATATAGGCAACATTTAGACATGGATCAAATTAGCTACTTTTCCTCTGCTGACTCTGATGTAGTAAATACGCAGAGTCAGCCTAAGCCGAAAAACTACATATCCCAGTACCACGGGCCCAGACGGCAGGCGCAGGTACAACGCGTCACACGCCGAGTGATCGAGACGGGCGATCAGAGTAGCATTCACGGAGGTAAGCGGAGTGCGGGCAACATCGGTTTTAAAATGCAGCTTGATAGTAAACAAGAGGGGCAGTTGACACAAGGCTTGTTATTTCAATTTCCAGATAAATAAAGACGGCCGAGGAGACTAAGCTGAGGCGGGCCCTATTTATTTACACGCTAGAGGTAGGTGTTTGATACGCGTCCCGGTATTGAGTGCATGAGCACATAAACACGCTAGTAAGTTGATCGTGCTACTCTCTCCTTCCCCCGCCCAGAAATTGAACGCCTCATAGAGTGCAAAGAGTAAGAAGAAACCGACATTGAAAAAGTCCAGGTATGTGAGAGCCATTCAGGTTTTGAAGTATTATAACATGCCCCATACTGGAGCCTACAAATAGGTTTACTTTAACTTTCAGGTTTTGGAAAAATCGAATGAGTTCATCGCCCGTGATTGATAAAAAATTGCCATAATATAAAGACACGTCTTTCACCTTATTGGCAGGTATGTGGTTATATACAAGGGAATCCAGGTTGAATTTCGAAATACAGCCCAATGAATAGTGACGGTTGCCTTAATTTTCTTTATTATAGACCAGTCCAATGTTGGAAAATAAAATACCCTGATGAGAGCCCACAGAGGCAACAGTGAGGCTCGAAACGCGTCGGTGCAGCAATTTATCTAGCTGGTTCCTTCAAAAAATAAAGGATCAAGTGAAAATAAGTTGATTAATAGACACCTTGTGAAACATTGAATTGTATTTTCAAAAAATTGTTTCAGGTGGCACAGCTATAATCAAAAAATAGCTTTTCATCCTTGTACAACATTGGTTTTGTTTTATATAATTTGTCAAAAAATTGTGTAAATATTTATATGTCATGTGTAAATGTTTGTAATGTTTTGGTTGAAGCAGTTTGTGTAACTTTGTGAAGGTCAGAATCCTTATACCAAAAATGAAAATATTCTTAAAAATAAGGTAATTAAACATACCTAATCACGAAAGGAATATAGCGTGGTTATTTGCAGAACTAGTAGCAGTGCAAGTGATTTGGATACTGGGTAACTTGTTTTGCGTGACTGTTGACAAAGCATGTAAGCATCGGAGACATTCATGTTGCAAATAGTAGCCCATAGTGAAAAGATCAGGATGAGGGAACATCTCATTTGCTAGTATTTCAAGAACAGCCATAAAAAAATTCCTTAGTATCCTGTTGCTCATTTACTGTAAAACAAACATTTCCTGTACATATATCAAGAATATCTCTGACACCACTTTTAGATTGGCACAATTGTTTATTTAAGTGAAGTTGGGAATACAAATTACTTACAGTTTTACAAAAAGCCTTATTTGTGTGTTCCAAAAAAAAAATAAAGGGTTGTCATCATTGATCCACTGTGATTTGTATCCTCTTTTTAGATTCTATGTGTTTTTTGGGAATTTTCCTTTAACAACATGCTTAACAGAAGAGATATGATTATTCACTCTTCTGTTTTAAAAAAAATTAGCATTGGGAATCTAAACCCATATTTGGCATACTGTTCTGATCTGTTGCAAAATTTTCTTAAACAGCATTTTACGCATTTGTGACTTTGAGATGCAACAACTTAGGGCCCGTTAACGATGCCGTTAGGAAACTGTCATTACTGAATAGGTCCGGGAATAGTTACGAAATGAATCAGGTCCTGTAAGTCCGGTTGACTGGTTACGATGCTTCCCAACATCGTTTGGTTATACTCACATTGACTTCAGTGGAAGCCTGTATTCTGAACAAGGCTCCCATCAAAAAAAGGGGTGGTTGGAGAAAACCTTGCACCCTGTGGCAGTCCCCCCATGCTCCAGGGTTGGGAAGAGGGGTCCCTGAGTACCCCTACGGGCTACATTTGTAAGTCTCAGTATGAAGGAGGGCTTGCAATGGGCCCCCAAAGACAGATTCTGGATACTGTTTCGTATCGGGCAAAACGAAATGGAACTGCTGTTTGGGTTGGTCATCGTAATCGCTCATTGGATAACTGTGTCTATAGAGCTGTACGAATCAGCTCTGAAAGACTCGGGCTGTCCAGATGCCTTCTTTATTTGTGGTGTCACAAGTAACATATTTCACAAATTATCAGAGTCATATCCAAATTTTGGGAACTTTTTATTCATAATAGCAAATAAATATTAGGTACAGCTCTCGCTTGGTACTCTTTTCTCCAAAAGATATCAACACCATCTCCTCATTTTGTTTTGTTTGTTAGGAACTTCAGCATAGTTTGGAATTTGTGATTTAAAAATTGGCAAACATTTTCTGGACTTGACGAGATTAATTCCCCTGGTGTTTTCACAGCCACATCTGGCAAATTATTATTAGCCTCAAGTAGGAAAGTGCACAAATCATACCATAGGTATTCTGCACAGCTTAAAGTGAGAAACCAAGTTGGTGGTCCCAAATTTCTCAACATACATTTTAGTTCTCTATGTCTTCTTGATCAATATACAATTGTACCTTGTTAACATTCCATGATATTTACTAAGTTACATTCCAGGTTGTCGCTATTATTTTCTACTTTATTTAGAAAATCTTCTGCTGGTATGTAAATGTAAATGTAATTTGCACTTGTATAGCGCCTATCACCCAGGGGTCTCTAAGTGCTGTACGAATACCGCTGTGGAACCCTTCCTGGCCTGTTCCTGTGAGGTGTCCACTCCTGGGTACCCCCAAGGTGAAGCCAGGCATCCTAGCATTGTTAGGGCCGATGTGCTATCAAATCCTGTCCCAGTTTGCATCACATGTGCAATAGCATAAGCGGTAACCAATAATTCACTTTCATATAGTAAAGTGAAAATGTAAGGCATGTTTTGCCTAAACATGGATCTTCAGAATTTATGGTCTGATTACAATAGCAGGGAGACTGCCACCAACAGGCTGTCGGTAGCGGTCTCTCCGCCAGCGTTACCAACTTTACCGCCCACTATATTATGATGTTCCTTTCTGCCAGCTGTTTCATGTCGGGTAATCGGTCCCAAGAGGAGGAAACAGATGAACTGCCTTACATAGAATAAAATCAAGGTTCATTCTGCAAGCTGGGTACTTGATTCTTGATGAAATTAATAATGATGAAAAAATGCATTCACACTTATGGGGAACTCATGACACTCCCTACCCCAATTCACAGATGGCTATGAACTAGCTGTTGTTTTAACACAGATTATTCAATTGGCACACTACTTTCTTTTTCACTCCTTCATGTTTGATTTTTCCTTTTGTGTTGTTATAAATGACATTTTACCCATTTGCTATAGAACAGAGCAGATTGCAACAATGACATTAGAATTGCATGGGAATCCCCGTCGTATATGGGCCTCCATTGATAAAAGTTACGAGTGACAATTTCAAGTGAACACCCTTCATGGGAATGATAAAAATCCATAATTGAATACAAATGGCACTTAGTCGGTGAACTCATGTTAATCTGGCTAACAGGTAAAACTGTCATCGAGATAAAATAACCAAATAATATTGAATCAGAAGTAATTCAAATGGGTGACACATTCTATGAATAATGAAATGTGGTAACTTGAATAACATTGCAACAATGTAAAAAAGAGAAGTGCGGATGCATTCTATACATATACAATTTCCTTTCAAACTCTTTTTTATTTTACACAGTGAACTACCGTAATCAAGACCGTCTGGTCGAAACGCGTTAGTTAACAATCGGTGATGGCTGAAATCTAATGGAATAAAGGAGCCAGGAAATATAACTCCTGGAGTGCAAGTATAATCTTTGTTGGAGAAATATTTGCGGTATTCGATTCCTTTCCCCGATACTCGAACTGGTCATGAGCGCACTGTCAGAGGAATAATTTGTTTATATATATATATATATATATCAAAAGGACAGTCCACTCCATTCTGGCTGAACAGAAGACCAGCACACCATACCTTCAATCAAAGTTGGTTTAATTCAAGCCCCTACCCCCACAACAGACGCGTTTCGCCAAAAGGCTTCGTCAGTGTTCACCCGTGTTAAAAATACCAAACGCCATTTAAAGCCGGCTCGTCATGAAAATCAATGACGGTTCACCATTTTTCGGAAACACATCGTGGCGGCCATCTTATAATGTGCAAAATTCACAACAGTATATACATTTCATGGCGTTTGTTAATACATAAAGTGCTTAGTGCAAATTCCAAACAATAGGTAAGCAATGTATTAATATTTCTAAAGTGCATGCATCTTTGAGTTTCGTCAAACACTCATGTGCTCTTCTTATCACAGTATAGGTATAGTAATAATCTCATAGTGTTTAAATAGCCGTGTTGATACATCCATGACAGTCACTTGAGTTAAGATTGTGCCCTAAATAGGCAAATACTATCCTACTGCATCAAATACCTTTCATTTAGCCCTGGATGGGCATAAACTTAAAGAAGAGTATGTACATGGGGGAGTGTGCGTGAGAGTGCGTCAGAACAAAGCCTGTTTCGGAAATGTGGAGATAGTATGATGTTATACAGTATCTAGTTGTTATTCCAGGTGTACCCACATTTCCTCATTATTATTAAGACCCCAGGGAATTGTTGTTTTTAACCCGATGATGTATTTGGACTCCATAGTCCGGAGTCTTTTTTCTCTGTCACCACCCTTTTCGCTGCGTTCCACCTGATCAATGCAATAAAAGCTTAACAGCTCCCTGTCGCTTTTGTGGAACTCGGCGAAGTGTCTTGCTACAGGGTACGCCTTATCCCTGTTTGCTATTGCCCTTTGATGTTCAAGGATCCGCATTTTTGTAGGCTTGATAGTGCTGCCTATATAGCGTTTCCCACAGGGACAGGTAAGGCAATATATGGTGTACTCGGAATTACAATTGAGTAGTTTTTTGATACATCTCTCGGGTTCATTTTCATCAGTTTTGCCTGGGTAAGTTTTCATTTTCTTACTGTTTTTACAGGCCTTACAGGCTCGACATGGAAAGAAACCTTTGGATTTTGATATTTGGGCCGGCTTGCTTTTATTAGGTACAAAATGGCTGTGGACAAGATGATCCCCCAGGGATTGACTCCGTTTATATGTTAAAGTGGGTCTTTCTGGAAGGACTTTGGTCATTATTTGGTCTGTTTTCAGGATATGCCAGTTCTTTTGAAAAATGTGCATTATCCTCCCTGATTTGGAATTAAATGTGGTGATCATTCTGGGATTATTCTCATTTTTCAACCCCTGTTTGGTCATCAGGAGTTGATCTCTTTGGATCTTTTTGGATTTCTCTTCTGCATTTGTTAGAATATTCCGAGAGTACCCTCTGATCTGGAACCTTGTTTTGGCTTCTTCCTTTGCCCGAACGTACTCCTCCTCGTCCGAGCAGTTTCTTTTCAGGCGAAGGAATTCACCATAAGGTATGCTACCTATGAGACATTTGGGATGCTGGCTCGCTGCATGTAAAAAAGCGTTTCCTGCCGTCGGTTTTCTGTATAGCTTGGTCTGTATTTTCCCATTGTCTACATAAACCTCGAGGTCCAGGTAACATACACTGATGTTGCTGATTACATGAGTGAATTTTAGGTTCCAAATATTGTTGTTAAGTGCGGCAATGTATTCCTCAGCCGAGGATCTACTGCCGCGCCACACCACAAACAGATCATCTATGTATCTTGTCCATAGAAGAATGTTATCCGTCCACTGGTCGTAGGCCCCACCCCAAGCCTCGTGCCTCTCCCACCAGCCAACAAAGAGATTAGCGTAGCTGGGAGAGAAGCACAAGCCCATGGATGTCCCTCTGACCTGTCTATATAGCTGGCCTGCAAACAAAAACATGTTGTTGTTAAGACAGAAAGTTGTTAATTGTACTAGCATTTCATTATGGTCCCGATATTGGCCATGTTTCCGATCCAGAAACCATTTTACTGCAGCAATGCCGTTCTCATGGGCAATACAAGTGTATAAGTTGACGATGTCCAGAGTTATATATATATATATATATATATATATATATATATATATATATATATATATATATATATATATATATATATATATATTCAGCTCCGAAAATCCCCCTCCCCGCCAGAGAAGGAAGCGGCCGCACTCGCGTGGAGGTTTTCAAATAATATTTATTGCACAAACAGGACGCGTTTCGGCAGACGTGCCTTTTTCCCCTGTGTCAACCTGATTTACAAGAGTTGCCGCCATTTAAAGCTAACAAGCAAATAATTCCACATTTTTTTCTCTTTGTGAGTTCATTAACATGAAAGGCGGACAAAAACATCATTGTATCTTTGGCGGCCATTTTAAAGTGGTTTTCTTAATGCTCAAAGAAATAGAGAACCATTATGCTAATTATAGATTATTATCCCGCCATGATTTAAAGTCATATATCATGTCATTCATGAAAAAACAAATAAACAATTAAGCCCTGTATGGGCAATGCCGCTAAATTCATAAAGTTTCAACAAAATTGAGCCCTGTATGGGCATGATTAATGATGTGTATAATTCATTCAAATTACCAAAAGAATCAATAATTTAATAAGTCAATTTTCTCCTTTCTATATAGGTATTACAGCATTCCTATTCATCAAGAACATGGAAATATTTACATCAGTACTGGCAGAAAAGGTATATGTATGTCATTGGGTACATCTATAAAACAAGATGTTATTATCCAAGATGTATTGAAAGTTCTTCTTCAGAATTAAGACCAAATGGAATGACAGAATGTAAATCAATAATATACCTTGATTCAAGCCTTCGCAATCTTTGCAATCTATCGCCACCTCGGTCACTCACTGGGATATGATCAATACAGTAAAATTTTAACAATGTTCGGTCACTATTATGAACTTAGGAAAAGTGTCTCGCCACCGGATAAGTGGGATCTCTATTTTCAATCGCCCGTGCATGCTCAAGAATTCTCTTTTTGGCAGGGTGTTTGGTACTGCCAACATACATTTTCATGCAAGGACAAACTAAACAATAGACACAAAAAGGTGTAGTGCAAGTTAAGAAAAGTTTTATCTTCTTGGTGACCTGTGTACCTGGCAATTGAAATGTTTGGACCTTTGTGCTGTTCTTGCATGCCTGGCATTTGGAGCATGGAAAGAAGCCTGTCATGGTATCTAATCTAGGAACAAAGGGAACAGCTTGGTAATGACTCTTCACTAAATGATCTTTTAGCGATCTGCTGCGCCGGAAAGTTATCTGTGGTTGTTCTGGTAGATCTTTACCGATCAATACTACAGAAATTCCCACACGACCTATATACTTTTCGTTATATACATGTTTTACATAAATTTACTTTGTTCATGCACAACAATCCCAATAGAACTACTGGATTTCATTATTCATTTTATTATTTCATCATTCTTATATTTATCATTTGTATTTCTTATAACTTCATCCTTTTTTTTAATTTATTCATTTTCATTTCTTAAAAATATTTTCGTCTTTTTTTGGGTATTTATTATTTTGTGAAAATTACATATTCAAAAATACACAGAATTTATTACAAAAGGGGACAGAAACCCTGGAATATACAAACACAAAAAATGCAATGCCAATCATTCATTCACATTCATTCAAATCCTATTACCATCCACACATTCCATACAAAAATGCAGTATCTGGACAAAGCTTGACATAACCAGGCAGAGGTAGAATTTTTGCTGACCGAATTAATAACCATAAGATGAAAAAAGTGGGTTCCACGCAAGGTCGACGCGCGTTTCGGTGGGTTCTGTACCACCTTCTTCAGGACCTATGCAGATACAAACATTTCTTAACACTGCCAGTGTTGGATTGTATCCCACGGAAATAATATATATATTTCCTTTTTTGAGTGATGGGATACATTAGTTAGGTGGCAATTTCATAAACACTAGAGAACACATATATTACCTACTGAGAACATAGACATCCTTACTTATAACCACTAGATGGCGCTTGCATTTGTAGACAAGTATATAATCCCCTTTTTTTACTTTGGGAATGTTAGCAAAGGAAACTCCTAGTTATAAGACGAGAGTAATCCTGTCCGCTTTGTCGGTTTTTAAACAAAGTTTTTATATATGGTCGGTACCCCCTGCACTTATCGTGTTTTTCAATTGACTTTATTTTTCCCTGACCTTAAATTAACGTCAGAGGGTTCCCCTCCTATATGTATCCAGATCTTTACCGATCACCAGATCTGACTTAAGAATATGCCAGTTCCAGTATATATATATCCTCTGGTTCCATCATCCCCATAGGAGGCAGCACAGCTACGAGCAGAGGCGGGGAGAAACTATCGAAGGAGTGGCCAGAGACTGCTCAGGACACTACAAGTATCCCCAGGTGCAAGGCTCTGAAAGGAAACGGGAACCGGCACTGATGAAAGCTTACACACTTGCTAGAAACGCGTCTGCCTGGCGTTTCCTGAACTCTGCTTTTTTTTTCTGCACGAATAAATCCTGTTGGGAAGTCAGCACATGTCGGGCTCATTCTTACTGAGTGGGCGTTTGGCTCATTTATATAGCCAGTATGCTGTTTCACTGGCTTACCGACATGCCCGCCTGATCTGGTGTGAGGCGCTAAGTCAGCAACTTTGGACTCGGTATGTAACTACAGCGCTTCACCCCCCGAGTGGTCTCATGCTATCAGGCTGGACTTATTACTTCGGGGAAGGTGGCTGCAGCGTGTCTGCAGGGCCCCACCAGGTACTGCAAATTATTCTCCCTGTGGATGAAAGCGGAAGAGTGGAATACAGCAAGACAAGCCACTGAGCATTTGCCAGCCATTCACTGTATGGGTTGACACGTCGGACTCGCTGTACCAGCATTCCTCTGGTTCCATCATCCCCATAGGAGGCAGCACAGCTATGAGCAGAGGCGGGGAGAAACTATCGAAGGAGTGGCCAGAGACTGCTCAGGACACTACAAGTATCCCCAGGTGCAAGGCTCTGAAAGGAAACGGGAACCGGCACTGATGAAAGCTTACACACTTGCTAGAAAAGCGTCTGCCTGGCGTTTCCTGAACTCTGCTTTTATTTTTTGCACGAATAAATCCTGTTGGGCAGTCAGCACATGTCGGGCTCATTCTTACTGAGTGGGAGTTTGGTTCATTTAAATAGCCAGTATGCTGTTTCACTGGCTTACCGACATGCCCGCCTGATCTGGTGTGAGGCGCTAAGTCAGCAACTTTGGACTCGGTATGTAACTACAGCGCTTCACCCCCCCCGAGTGGTCTCATGCTATCAGGCTGGGACTTATTACTTCGGGGAAGGCGGCTGCAGCGTGTCTGCAGGGCCCCACCAGGTACTGCGAATTATTCTCCCTGTGGATGAAAGCGGAGGGGTAGAATACAGCGAGACAAGCTACTGCGCATTTGCCAGCCATTCACTGTATGGGTTGACACGTCGGACTCGCTGTACCAGCATTCCTCTGGTTCCATCATCCCCATAGGAGGCAGCACAGCTACGAGCAGAGGCGGGGAGAAACTATCGAAGGAGTGGCCAGAGACTGCTCAGGACACTACAAGTATCCCCAGGTGCAAGGCTCTGAAAGGAAACGGGAACCGGCACTGATGAAAGCTTACACACTTGCTAGAAACGCGTCTGCCTGGCATTTCCTGAACTCTGCTTTTTTTTTCTGCACGAATAAATCCTGTTGGGAAGTCAGCACATGTCGGGCTCATTCTTACTGAGTGGGCGTTTGGCTCATTTATATAGCCAGTATGCTGTTTCACTGGCTTACCGACATGCCCGCCTGATCTGGTGTGAGGCGCTAAGTCAGCAACTTTGGACTCGGTATGTAACTACAGCGCTTCACCCCCCCGAGTGGTCTCATGCTATCAGGCTGGGGCTTATTACTACGGGGAAGGTGGCTGCAGCGTGTCTGCAGGGCCCCACCAGGTACTGCGAATTATTCTCCCTGTGGATGAAAGGGGAAGAGTGGAATACAGCGAGACAAGCCACTGCGCATTTGCCAGCCATTCACTGTATGGGTTGACACGTCGGACTCGCTGTACCAGCATTCCTCTGGTTCCATCATCCCCATAGGAGGCAGCACAGCTATGAGCAGAGGCGGGGAGAAACTATCGAAGGAGTGGCCAGAGACTGCTCAGGACACTACAAGTATCCCCAGGTGCAAGGCTCTGAAAGGAAACGGGAACCGGCACTGATGAAAGCTTACACACTTGCTAGAAACGCGTCTGCCTGGCGTTTCCTGAACTCTGCTTTTATTTTTTGCACAAATAAATCCTGTTGGGCAGTCAGCACATGTCGGGCTCATTCTTACTGAGTGGGCGTTTGGTTCATTTAAATAGCCAGTATGCTGTTTCACTGGCTTACCGACAAGCCCGCCTGATCTGGTGTGAGGCGCTAAGTCAGCAACTTTGGACTCGGTATGTAACTACAGCACTTCACCCCCCCCTGAGTGGTCTCATGCTATCAGGCTGGGACTTATTACTTCGGGGAAGGCGGCTGCAGCGTGTCTGCAGGGCCCCACCAGGTACTGCAAATTATTCTCCCTGTGGATGAAAGCGGAAGAGTGGAATACAGCAAGACAAGCCACTGAGCATTTGCCAGCCATTCACTGTATGGGTTGACACGTCGGACTCGCTGTACCAGCATTCCTCTGGTTCCATCATCCCCATAGGAGGCAGCACAGCTATGAGCAGAGGCGGGGAGAAACTATCGAAGGAGTGGCCAGAGACTGCTCAGGACACTACAAGTATCCCCAGGTGCAAGGCTCTGAAAGGAAACGGGAACCGGCACTGATGAAAGCTTACACACTTGCTAGAAAAGCGTCTGCCTGGCGTTTCCTGAACTCTGCTTTTATTTTTTGCACGAATAAATCCTGTTGGGCAGTCAGCACATGTCGGGCTCATTCTTACTGAGTGGGAGTTTGGTTCATTTAAATAGCCAGTATGCTGTTTCACTGGCTTACCGACATGCCCGCCTGATCTGGTGTGAGGCGCTAAGTCAGCAACTTTGGACTCGGTATGTAACTACAGCGCTTCACCCCCCCCGAGTGGTCTCATGCTATCAGGCTGGGACTTATTACTTCGGGGAAGGCGGCTGCAGCGTGTCTGCAGGGCCCCACCAGGTACTGCGAATTATTCTCCCTGTGGATGAAAGCGGAGGGGTAGAATACAGCGAGACAAGCTACTGCGCATTTGCCAGCCATTCACTGTATGGGTTGACACGTCGGACTCGCTGTACCAGCATTCCTCTGGTTCCATCATCCCCATAGGAGGCAGCACAGCTACGAGCAGAGGCGGGGAGAAACTATCGAAGGAGTGGCCAGAGACTGCTCAGGACACTACAAGTATCCCCAGGTGCAAGGCTCTGAAAGGAAACGGGAACCGGCACTGATGAAAGCTTACACACTTGCTAGAAACGCGTCTGCCTGGCGTTTCCTGAACTCTGCTTTTTTTTCTGCACGAATAAATCCTGTTGGGAAGTCAGCACATGTCGGGCTCATTCTTACTGAGTGGGCGTTGGCTCATTTACATAGCCAGCATGCTGTTTCACTGGCTTACCGACATGCCCGCCTGATCTGGTGTGAGGCGCTAAGTCAGCAACTTTGGACTCGGTATGTAACTACAGCGCTTCACCCCCCCGAGTGGTCTCATGCTATCAGGCTGGGGCTTATTACTACGGGGAAGGTGGCTTCAGCGTGTCTGCAGGGCCCCACCAGGTACTGCGAATTATTCTCCCTGTGGATGAAAGGGGAAGAGTGGAATACAGCGAGACAAGCCACTGCGCATTTGCCAGCCATTCACTGTATGGGTTGACACGTCGGACTCGCTGTACCAGCATTCCTCTGGTTCCATCATCCCCATAGGAGGCAGCACAGCTACGAGCAGAGGCGGGGAGAACCTATCGAAGGAGTGGCCAGAGACTGCTTAGGACACTACAAGTATCCCCAGGTTCAAGGCTCTGAAAGGAAACGGGAACGGGCACTGATGAAAGCTTACACACTTGCTAGAAACGCGTCTGCCTGGCGTTTCCTGAACTCTGCTTTTATTTTTTGCACGAATAAATACTGTTGGGACGTCAGCACATGTCAGGCTCATTCTTAATGAGTGGGCATTTGGTTCATATATATATATATATATATATATATATATATATATATATATATATATATATATATATATATATATATATATATATTCAAACAAAGTTTGCCTGCAATGAGGGAGCCGCAGACAAGGAAGTAAGTATCGCCTTGAATTTTATTAAAAGATGCAGTGAAGTCAGCAGCGCGGTTCTTTGGCAAGTGTCACAGCTCCGCTCAGCCCGACGCGTT